>NW_008586000.1:0-37420 GCF_000691845.1 Merops nubicus | reverse complement strand
CTTTTTAGTCTGGAGAAGAGAAGACCTCTGAGTGATCTAATTAATGTGTATAAATATGAGGGCTGGGTGTTCAAGAAGAAAGGGGCAACCTCTTTTCACTTATACCCTGCAATAAGACACGGGGCAGTGGTCACAAGCTGGAGCACAGAAAGTTCCACCTGAACATGAAGAAGAACTTCTTTACTGTAAGGGTTCCAGATCCCTGGAACAGGCTCCCCAGGGAGGTTGTAGAGTCTTTTCCTTGGGGACTTTTAAGACCCATCTGGATGTGTTCCTGTGTTGACCTGCCCTGGACTAGATGATCCTGCTCTGGCAGGGCAGTTGGTCTTGAAGATCTCCAGAGGTCACTTCCAACCCCTAGCATTCTGTGATACATTCCAATCTGTGGAAATCTCTCTCTGTTATAGATAGTCAAATAAATAATGTTTTTTTTTCAACTTCAGACATGCCAGTTTCTTAGACATGCCATTTTAGTAGATTTTCCTTCCCAGGCCCCAGTTTTTAAATATAAAAATCTCAGGTGTGATACTGCTCTTTTGTAAGCTTACATGCATAGTTTACCGTCTAATTTAGTCAAACTCACAGGAAAAGTTCGATTTATTAACAACATTTCACAGTTAAAGAAGGTGCTAGTAGAACAACCTGTGAACTACCTTTCAACCACATTTTTTTTTACCTTACTGCATTATTCATGATTATCAGCCATTTCAGAATTCATTGCTGTCAGTTACTGCATGTGCTTTTTGAGATTATTCTGTACATCTGGGTGAACTGACAGCCAGAGGTATTTAGCATTTCTTCCTACACCAAATACCAATTAATGCAACAAGTTATCTGATCAAACCTACTGGGAAAAAGCTATACTGGATCAGAAGCTACTTTGAGATTACTCCTTTTGAGTTATTTTGCATATTATGATTAAAAGCCTCGTACCTGCTGAATCTTCCTAGAAGTAAAATACTCCTTTGTTTGGAAGAGACTACCTCAGCTTATGGCAACTATAAATATTACAATAACGTAATGTGCATGTTGCTGCTGAAAAAAATGGAATTATATTAAAGAAGCAAAGTAAAGTGGTGGCCTGGCAAGGGCCACAAGCAGCTCGCTGTTCCCAAGGACCAGTGTCCCCTGAAATGAAGCAAGGTGACATTTCTACTTGGTTCAGTTTGCCGCTGGCACAGAGGGCCCCCCTTGCCTCACCTCTCCTCTCACTAGTATACTGATTCATGCAGCTGTTTCTCTCCGTGTCTTCTCAATGGTATTCCTGACAGGAAAGAAACTGCCCATGGGTATGGGCATCTAAATAAGTTTTATATTAATACAGATTTCCTTATTAGAAAGGCATATTTATTTTCATTTAGACTTATCTCCTTCTGACAGCTGATAAACCCATATCCAAACCATAGATACTTTTGTACCCTGAAGAACTATTTACAACATTCAAACAGGGTTAATTCATATATGTTAATGAGCATTCAAATTTGTTCCCATAATTTATCAGAGGGAAGTGGCTGTGCTCATTAGGCATGCTCATCAGTGCATAAAAACCACTTAATGTGACACAAAATACTCCCTGAAGACAGGTGATCATAAAAACATCACTGACTTTTGTCCCAAAAAAATTTCAGGATCACTGCTTTGCCTTCCAGCTGATCCCAGCCCTCTAGGAATTAAAAATTGCCTTGAGAGAGGAAGAAGAGTAAATAATATTTATTGTGCCATACCTTCTTAATTAGCACATACATTAAGATGGATAACAAAGGCACAGTAAAATTGAAGCAGGCACAGTAACCACTGCACCTAGTACCCAGAGTGGTTGCCACCCCGGCTATCAACCCCAGCAGAGCCGACAGCCACTGAAAAAAGAAATCAATGTCACTGGGCCTATGAACATTCTAGATGACCCTTGTTTTATTTGTCTGCAAGAATATTTTTGAAAGAAGGTGAAGTGATCTTGAGAGCTCTCCATGGACACACACACACTAGGCTACCAGAGAGTTGCTCTCCTTTGGGAATGGCCTCTGCTCCAAGAGTAGGGAAGGGAGCAACTGCTTATTCAGCTTGGTTGACTCAGAGGCTGCTAAAGCCTCTCCGAGGCTGGCACACCAGAAATTAACAATTCAGAGTGTTTTCCTGAAAAACTGTGTATTTACTCATACAAGGGGGAAAAATCTGAACGCCTACATGAAATAGAACCACCTGGCTCACCTTCCAAATAATATTTTTAAATGATTGCCTGTGATGAATAACCCCAGTGTAAGCAGCATGTTATTTTGATGCTAAACAACAAGGACCATTTTAAAGAGCTTACTGCTACTGGGAGAGCAGGGAAAAAAAGTAAAAATAAATTTTACAGTAACAGAGAGGGTTCTAGCTCCCATTCAGTCTGTAAATATAAACATCTACTGCTGATTCTCAAATAAAATCATCACCCAAAAGGCAAGTGGCATATAAATTAGCATACTTCCAGGATTAGGAACAAAATTGCAAGGCAACATTAAGATACATATTCAAATGCAGAAAGCTGAAATAACACAATGTTAAGGATCCCCTAGTGAATATAAAGTAGTTCTCACAAAACTAGAGCAAATCAGCATGGTTCTCACTTCAGTGCCATAAGGTACCTGTACAGAGCAGCCACGGAGTGACCGATTTGATCTATTTGGCAACAGGTTTTACAGGCATACTTTTAAAGGACCTTACTGCTATGGCCCAGAATAAGGCAAAAAGAACAAACAGAAATCAACATACTGATTTTAATGTTCTGCACTGGCTAAGCTTACCCTGCTCCTCCACTGGGGCAATGTCCAGTGATCACAGCAAAGCTGCTCCAGAGCATGTTTGGAGCTGCAACTCAGGAAGGACATGAACCTTTTACAATGAAACCCGGAACTATGCAAAAGCAACTTTGTTTCAGTTGAGAGAAAACTAAACATTGTGTGAATGAACTGCCTGTTCGTTCTTAGGCTATGGTCAATTCCAGTTCTTTAAATTGGGAGTTGTTCACAGGAACAGCTCTGCTTGCTGTGCTCAGGAGGACATGGGTGGGAGCGAGGACCTCCCGACTCCAGCCTTGCACACGTTGGTAATTGTGGTTGCAGGAACTTGACCTCAAAGCAACTGAATCACTTGGTCACTCTGAAGTTTACTGTTACAGGGTCAGGGTGCAAAAGTATCAGTGCTACCTTTACAAGGGGAACTTGAGCAGAGATGTAGTGATGCAGTGAACATGCCATCAAATGCGAATAAACACACCAAAGAGATTTCAGAGCTTCTCTTCTGGTTCATGGCAGCAGCCTGACAGAAGGCAGCATCATGTTGTAGCACTGGGGCAACAGTGGCATAGAAGGAAGGCACGGACGCAGGTAGAAAAGATGCCCTTGACATCAAATATTTCACTTATGTTGAAAAAAAAAAAAAAAAACCAAACACACACAAGAGAACGGGTGCAGAGAAAGTAAAACTATTACAAATGCCTTTCCTAGCAATCTAGCCAGTGTTTTGAAAAGGAATCATGTAAAGCTGCTCTTACACTTTTTTTAGATTGGGGGGGGGGGAGAAAAAAAAAAAAATGTCCCATGAGCAGTGAACAAATGTAGCCTGGTTACTTGTGGTTACTACATGATGTGTAGCTGATTGACTTTGGTGTCTAAACTTCTAAACTGAAGCTATGATTTTAGTTTTCCAAGCAAACTGCCTATTTCCTACTCAAATTAGGAGGAAAAAATCTGTAAGTTTTTCATTAGGCAAGGATATTTTCAAGCTTTTTCTTCTCTAATAGGTCACTGATTTTCACTACCTGTGGGTCTCATTGCTTTAGGCAGCTACAGACAAAATTGCCCAGCAAATTCAGTAGTGCAAGGGGGAAGAAAAGCCAACAACCCTAGCACACAAAGGTGGGCCATGGGGTTGCCAAGGCTGCCAGTCCTCTTCCAGGCACTTCACTTGGCAGCCCCTGGTACCCGCAGTGAAGGCTGTCACTGGCAGCTACACCTGATCCCAAGGACTGCACATGCAGGAGAAAACGGGCACTACCAGTCTCCATGCTGCCCAGGCACAGGAGCATCTCGCCGCTGAAGACACTGAGCGGAGGTAACCATCCCTAAGTCAGCCTCTGTCTAGCCAGAGTAGACCTTCCCACAGCTGCAGTTCCTGAGCATGTTAGACACTTCAAGAGATTTGATTTATTTTCATGCTCAAGTGTTATAACTGAGTGGAGATCATCTGCTTGCGAGTGCCCATTTTAACATTTGCAAGCTTACAATTGTATTCAAAATCAATATAACAAGAGAATGGGTGTCAGAATATAAACATTTTTCTACTTATCTATGGGGAGAAAAATCTGTTCCTCATATAGCATTAGCAGCAAAGGTGATTCTTAAATGACACCCATAGTTTTGTGCCTCAGTAACAGCTTATCCTTAATATTACATTTCAGAGCGTATTATTTTGAGTTTTAAATTTAAGCCTAAACAACAGACATGTGAAATACAAATTGACATTGCAAAAAAATCATATAAATCCACGCGTATTTCAGGAATCCAAAATTTATACAACTTCTCTTTGATCAAATTGAATTTTTTTCAGTTCTAAGGCAATGGAAAGAGCAATTGGGATTCCTACTTACCCTGAATTTAGTCTATAGTTTCCAGCTGTTGCCTCTCAGGTAAGAGACTATCCTGCATAGGGCTCAGCTTCTACTGCAAGGCTGAAAAACTTTAATATTTATTGGATCAATAAGTTCATTGGAGTCTGACGGCTCATTCTCTGGGGCATAACATATCCTATTGCTCTCAAAGAACAAAGGAAGTGCAGTCAAAGTCCCCAAGATCACCTTTAGTCACAGAAACATAAGAAACGGGGTTGTGTGGCACTGCCTTGCCACATCACAGTCCATGCTTACCAGGTGTATTTTCAGCTATCCCAAAACATTCAAGAAACACTGTAGAAAGCCCTGCTGCTACAGGAAATATTCATTTTAAGCCTCATTTTCTCTGTGTCTGCTCATTAATTTCTATTTACTTGATGTAATGATTTCAATGGCCTTGTTATCGATGCAGCTGTCTACCTGCTTGGAGAACCTTGCTAAGCTCCTGGGCTCAGTGGTTATCATATGGCAGTAAGTTCTGCACATCAGTAATTCAGTGTTAAATGGAAGAGTACCTCTGTATGTTTCAGAGGCTTTTTTTATTTCAGCTGCATCAAATATCCCCTTAAACACACCACCTGACTGCCTTCCTTTGTACCACGATTTCATATATCTTCCATACCCGTCTTCATCTCCCATCTGAAACAAATTGTCCCTGTCTATTCACTTTATACATCTACTGAAAACTTTCATTGCTTCTAATAATTCCTGTAAGGAGTTCATAAACAAGTAAAATGTTATAAAAGGCTGTGAAACAGGAAAATATTTTTATATGTATATTAGAAATATACATGTTTCTGTGTGCATATGTAAGACACCTGAAGTATTAGCACTTCAGATGGATAACATCACAGCACAGAAAATCTGAATCATATGACTATCTTATTAAATATTAGTGCTTATAAGAATCCAGCTCTGTAATTGGGTGAATAATTTATGTCACTACATACACACGCCCAGATGTACTTATGCACTCTCACCCATGGACCCACACACTATGTCTGAAGATCATAGAATGGTTTAGGTTGGAAGGGACCTTGAAGATCATCTAATTCCAACCCACCAGCTATGCGCAGAGACACCTTCCACTAGACCAGCTTGCTCAAAGCCTCATTCAACCTGGTCTTGAACACATCCAGTGATGGGGCATCCACCACTTCCCTGGGCACCCTGTTGCACTGCCTCACCACTCACAGCAACAAGCTTCTTCCTTACACCTAATTTAATTCTACCCTCTTCCAGTCTGAACCCCCCCCATTACCCCTCATCCTATCACTACAAGCACTGGTAAAAAAAGTCCCTTCCCAGCTTTCTCACAGGTCCCCTTCAGATGCTGGAAGGCTGCACTGAGGTCTTTGTAGAGTCTTTTCTCCAGGCTGAACAGCCCCAGCTCTCTCAGCCTGTCCTCATAGGAGAGGTTTTTTTTTCTGCTGACCACTTGCCTGATATAGAATGCTATTATCATTAACAGGCAGACCAGCAGCCAAATTCCACCCTCCACTCTCACATCACACACCAGAGATCCAAAGTGCCAGACAACCAGAGCAAGGAACAAGTCAATGCACTCACCCACCACAGTGGACATGAAGAAGGGAAGAAGCCAGGCAAGGAGCTAAGCTGTAGGAGATGGCAGCAGCCAGGCCACAAGCCCAGTTATATAGTAGAGATTCAGAGACAACTTCATGCTCTGGTGCTGTCATCCAGGGAATTCCACTTGCCATGAAGAGTCAGAGGCCTTTCAATAACCAGAACCCCACACACACTGTATAAACAGACCTCCCAAGCCTACTGCAAGCAGCCAGTCCTTATAGAGGTGGCATCTTGCCCCACCTCCAAATTAACGTGGAAGGTGGGTGCACCTGGTGGTGATCTCCTCATCAGTTCCCACCTAAGGCTGGCCAGACCCTGGGTGAAAACCAGTCAGGAGGGTTTTTCTTGCCTGGTTGTGGACATCATCCATATGCGAACCCTCGTTCAGGGCTGGGGGTTTAAACCCCAGCACTTCAGTGTTCCAGCTCTCTGATCACCTCCATGGCCATCCTCTGGGCACACACACCCACCCTCATAACAGGTCCATATCTTTCTTGTGTTGAGGTCTCCAGAGCTGGAGGCAGTACTCCAGCAGAGCAGAGTAGAGGGCAAGAATCGTCTCCCTTGACCTGCTGGCCACACTTCTTTTGATGCAGCCCAGGATCTGGTTGGCTTTCTGGGCTGCACTCACACATTGTTGGCTCATGTTGAGTTTCTCATCCACCAGCACCCTCAAGTCTTTCTCCTCAGGACCACTCTCAATCCATACTCCACCCAGCCTGTATTTGTGCTTGGGATTCAATACTTTATACATGTGTAATGAAGTATATCACATATACAATGTAGTATTTATTGTTAGTTATTTTCTCACTTATCCATCCAACCATACTTTCATGGTCACTACAAATTATCACTAGTGAATTTTTTTAAGGTACTTCCCACTCCCAAGTGCTTTTATTTTTTCATTTTAAAATCAGCAGTATTGTCCATGATACTGTTTTGTTTACATATTCCATCTATCATCCAACTGCCACTTTACCTAACTTTGTTAAATCCCTTTGTTAGGTGTTTTTCACACTCTGTTGCACTTCAGGTGAACTATTCTGTAATTTAAAATGTATTTGACAGCATTCATAGTGCAGTCACGGTTTGACTGGTCTTTTGCCAGCATGGCACCTGGGTTTTTATTTATATTTCTTGCCTTTTTTATGATTTGCCATTCTTTAGCTATAGTTTTCTCACTTTGTGATTACTTAATTTCTTTAGTAGCCCCCGCTTCAGGAATTTTGGCAGAAGTAGTTTTTTTAACGCCAAATAAATTATTTCTGATTACTTTGTTTTAGAAATTACTATCCTAGCATGTACAATAAATTCTTAGTAGATTGAAAATATCACTTTCTTTTACAGCATCTATGTTGATTTGTGAGTATTATGTACCTTCATCTTCCTATCAGTTTCTAATTACTTCTTTTAATTATTGTTTCAACCTGTTACCCAATACTGATACTAGACAAACTTGCTTATAATTTCCAGTCACCATAGAGCCTTTGTCAGAGACAGGACTGAAATCCGATGACACCAAGTTGAGTGTGTTGATCTTCTTGAAGGTGGGGAGGCTCTACAGAGGTACCTGGACAGGCCAGATCGACGGGCTGAGGCCAGCTGTATGAAGTTTAACAAGGCCAAGTGTCAGGTCCTGCACTTGGGCCACAACAACCCCAGGCAATGCTCCAGGTTTGGAAAGGAGTGGCTGGAAAGCTGCCTGGTGGAAAAGGGTGTGGAGGTGTTGGTCAGCAGCTGGCCAAATATGAGCCAGCAGTGTGACCAGGTGGCCAAGAAGGCAAACAGCATCCTGGCTTGTACCAGAAATAGTGTGACAAGCAGGACTAAGGAAGTGATTGTCCCCCTGTACTCGGCACTAGTGAGGCTGCACCTCAACTACTGTGTTCAGTTTTGGGCCCCTCACTACAAGAAGGACAACGAGGTGCTGGAGCATCTCCAAAGAAGGGCAATGAAGCTGGTGAAGGGTCTAGAGAACAAGACTTACAAGGAGCAACCAAGGTAACTGTGGTTTTTTAGTTGGAAAAAAAAAAGAGGCTCAGGTGATATCTCATTCTTCTCTACAACTACCTGAAGGAGGTTGTAGCAAGGTGGGGGTCAGTCTGTTCTCTTATAAAAAGTGATAGGACAAGAGGAAATGGCCTCAAGTGCTACTAGGGGAGGTTTAGGTTGGATATGAGAAAAAATTTACTTACCAAAAGGGTTGTCATGCATTGGAACGGGCTGCCCAGGGAAGCAGTCACCATCCCTGAAGGTATTTTAAATGCACGTAGATGTGGTGCTCAGGGACACGGTTTAGTGGTGACCTGGCAGTGCTGGGTTAATGGCTGATGATCTTAACAGTCTATTCCAGCCAAAATGATTCTATGATTTTATGAAATCTGTTATCCTAAGGTCTGCTATTGAAATAACATTGTGTGTTTTGTTAACAACACAACCATTTAGTTCTTGTGTTTCCACAGAACACTTGGTGGAGCAGCAGCCAAGTTTACTTTTAAATACGCTACTGCTGAACATAGCAGCTTGTTCTAACATTTCTTGTTTTGACACCTCAGTCCCACAAGGTTCCAGTTTTATTAGTTGGAAACCAGATATTTCCAGTGTTTTCTGTAGTCAAAATGCACACCAGAAAATAATTCCATTTAAAGGCTTCATCTACCTCCTTCACACCTCTAAAGGTACATGAATAAACGTGGGGAGGTGTGAGAAAGTATGATCCTTACCAAATACTCATAGGCATGTCTGAGAGAGAGGGAAGGGAGAAGCCTAGGTTCATACCTCTGGTTTGTGCCCTTGACCAAAGGACCAAATGGTCACAATGTACACAAATCAAGTAGTGTCTCTGGATTTTGACAAAGCCAGACAATAAAATTAACGTGTTCTTTATTCTCATTGAAGGATATTGTATTTACAAGCCTTTGCTAATTTTCTCCATTTCTATATACTTAAATGCTAATTACTTTCTTTGACAACTAATAATACCCCCATCTTAGAGTAATCTTCAGGCTCTCATCAAGATGCTTTCATGAGAGATGTAGGCTTGAGGGTCCTCAGACTTAAAAAAAAACTTGGGGAGTGGAGCAGATAGGGAGGCAAAGGGAGAACAAACCTGGGCTCTGGATGGGCACTCTCCTTTTCCTTCAGGCATGTTTTATACAACCAAACGCATTGGATGGACACCGAACATTGCTCCTGAGTTTGGTGCCAGAATTAGGTGCCAGGGGTATTTCCATGAGACTGAGGCAGTGTTAGGCATGTCAATAGGCAAATGTGGAACAGGCCCTGACCCAATACATGGACTCTGATAAAGTTTTCTGCCGATACTGTGTAGCAATTAAGCCAGAGTTTTTCAGGACTACAGATGTGAGTTTAAGTGCCTGAACTTTGCCAAGTGCCCACTTCAGCTGAAACCTCTCTATCTCCAATTGTCCTGCATCTCACTGGAAGCTGGAGTACCTGAGGAAGCGAAGCCAAGGAAGAATTGGTGCTACCAGTACTTCTAAGTGACAGATTTTTGTTCTTGGACATTTCTGCAAAAGGAGAACACCACCTGCTTGTTCTTTTGTGAAATAGCTGCCTTGGCTTCTCTGGATGCTCACTCCAAGAGGGGAGTCACTAGCCCAAAATAACACAGACTGGAGAGAAGCAGGTCTAAAGCTCTGTATGTCTCTATTGCTAGTTGCTACCTAGACAGCTCTTGCTTTGGCCTTTACAGGTTCTGTTCTTTGGTGTTAATTCTCCTCGTGCACTGTAGAAAGAGCAAACATACCTCCTAAAGGAAACTCCTACTGGGTTTGAAAGAACACCTTGTAAATCCTTGTGATTGCAGACTGAACTATTTATTACTATTTAAGCATGTAGGCTACAGTCAACTATATATCTTTAGCTCTCTCCCCTCACTTCTGCAAAGTCCTGGCAAGATCCCATGCTAAAGCTGCCAATAATTTTTTTAAGGCAACAACACCTTTGCTAACTTGGAAGTTGATTTTCTATTTTTGTTTCCTCTTCCTTCACCTTACAGCACTAGCACTGTTGCTAACTTAGAAGTGTGTATGCCTAATAAAGCAATTTTGGAAACTTCCAGTGCAGCTGCTAACTAGACAACCGCTTCCTGTCCTCAGGTGAGCACCCCTATGAGTGGCTACACCTGGCAAAGGATATAAACGTGAGGAGGAAGTCAGCCTCAAGTGCTGAGGAAGATTTCTGAATCAGAGAAGAAGAGTAAGTTAATGTTCCGGGTGAAGGAGGAGAGCCAGCAGGAGCTTCTGTAGGGGTAGTGGATCAAGGAAGGAAACCTCTTGGCCCAAGACTAGCTTAGAAGTGAGTAAGGGAAAATTCATTCTGGCTGGACAGCACCATTTATTAAAAGATTAAAAGAGCAAGGACTCCTTAAACTCTGCAGTCTTTTACTTAGTCCTTCTGTGGTCCTGTGGGAAGCAGGACTCAAAAAGACTCGCAAATATAAGGCTCAATCCTGACTTTATTCAACTCCTGGGTCCTGGTGACAGCTATTTTTGTCTCTAGAGAATGAGGATTTGGCCAGTTGTTCTTCCATACCCCTTTCTTGGAAACTTAAAAATGAGCAAAAACTTACGAAAGTCAATTAATCAAAACAAGACAGATGAAAAACTACATCAAGTCGTGCTAGACTGAGGACAGCATGTTTGCATGAATATTCATAGCAAACTCTTCTGCTGCCTCAGCCTGACAACCTCTGTTTATTCAAAAGCAAAGTTACAAGACAATAGATAAACTAATCAAAGGACGTGCTCTATAACTTTGTCATATATTGTTCATGAAGTTGGACATTTAGTCTGTTCCCTTGAGTCATTTCATGCTGAAATGGAGTTCTAGCCTAGCATTTCATTAGATTCATAGACAATGTAGGCTGAAATAAATGAATAAAGGCAGAAAGGTATTGAGTTTTTTTGCAGGCAGCTTTCCAATTGGAATGTTTTTCATTTCTGTTGAGAATTCAAATGTTGCTTGTGTTTTACAAATCCAAAATATGAATCTACACACACTTTTATCCATTTCATGGAGCACTGACTCCAGAAAGTTGCCTATATACATAAGATGACATAAGGTAATAAAGAGAAAGTGTCATAGTCACTCTTAATTTCACAGAGCAACTGCAGCAGCAGGAAATGCAGTTACCATCAAATAACACAGTGGCCCAAAGGTGAACATATGGTATTTGTCATATTGCTCAGCTGTGAAACTTGCTAATATGGCCATAGGAGGGGGAAAAAATGAAAAGAAACTATTTCATTTCAGTGGAGTATATTATTGATTTGATGTAAGCAAACCGTGTTATCAAAAGCTGGAAATTAAATTAAAAGACAAGTGTAGAAATTTCTGAAACATTTAAAAAGAAAAAATTATTTCCCTGAATTGCAGGAAACCATGTGATCTCTCACTGTAATCAACTGAAATAATTGAAATTCAAAATGTTTAATTATACCCCAGTTCAGCAAATAATAACCTGTACCTCATTGTACTCATATGAAAGATGGTGTGGGCGAGCATATGGATCTTAAAGATGATTAAATTAGTGACTAATTTACTGCAAAAAGAGAAGAAAACAGACATAGAGATAGCATGTGACTAAAAATAGAGTATACACAAAATATAATACTTCAGATAAACATAGGCTCATATTTAAGGTATAACATTCCTTTACATCTTAGCACAACCCATAGCTGTTCAGGTAACGATGGTGGATCTTGGCTCTTGTGCTAATGAGGTCTACAGCCAGCAGACTGGTGGTTGTGCTTGAAAGTAAAGATTTCCACTAACTGTGAAACTTCTGATAGGCCAGTTGCTCCCTTTGATCTTGGGGGAACAATACCACAGACATAATAATGGACCTTTCTTGTAAGGAAGGAATTCCCTTTACAGAACACATAGAAGCTGCTATGGCCAAGACACTGAAGAAGATGTGCCAGACTCTAGGGTCCAAAAGCCTTATTTAGGTGGGTGAACAAAGGATCAAGTTTTCCAAAGTGCTCTGCTGGCAAAAATTTCCCTTCAGGAGACAGCTGATGAGAACTCAGCACTTTCAGAAAGCGGCTACTTACACATGCGTGCCGGAAAGTTTGCCTCAGGCACATGGGATTGCAAAGATGAAACTGTCTTGTTTACTTACACCAAAGTTACAGTAAAAATAAAGCTGACTAAAAGGATGGTTAGCTGATTAATCTGTAGAATTTGCTACCACAAGATGTTATTGAGGCTAAGGGCCGATTACAACATGCTATATGTGCAAAGTTGCCTTGGCTTAAAAAGATTTACTGATTATCACAGGATAACAGGGTAATTCAGGCTGGGAGGGAAGTCAGGAGGCCTTCAGTCTACCTCCTGGCCCAAAAGAGGACCAGGTGCGGAGACAGACCAGGTTGCTTAGGGCTTGGACCAAGTTGCAGCTTGAAACCCTCCCAAGGATGGAGATGAAACAGCCTCTCAGGGTGACCTGCTCCACTGCCTCCCTCATGAGGAGACAGTTTCTGCCTATACCCAGCCTGAAACTCTCTCATTTTAATTTATGCCCATTGCCTCTTGGCCTCCTACCCTGTATTGATGTGAGGAGCCTGATTCCATCTCCTCCATGGACCTTCTTTTAGGTACTGGCAAGTGGCTGTCATGTGCCCCCAAAGCCATCCTCAATTCCCAGAGTGGGTCTTGTGGTCATAAAAGCCTCCTTTCTGCTGGAGTGCTCAGGGAGGGAGCTCTAAAATCCTCCTTCACCTCCCCCAGGTACCAGAGCACCTGCTTGCCCCCTCCCGTGGCCCCTAGCCCATGGCAGGCACGTCCAACGCCCACGCCAATGGCTTTTCTCCCCAGCGGCCTCGCTGCACGACGCACTCAGCCAGCGCCGCCCGCACAACCAAGTTTTAGACTGTTTTGGTTAAACTCCTCTAATTTTAGCTATGAACTCGAGTAAACTTTTTTTAAATTCAGCTTGCTATGACTCAGCTGGTATTCATAAACACTAGCGTAACAAAACCCTAATTTTAAATCTGCTGTCTTGTGTACAGTTGCATCAGTTTAACCAGAGCGGTTTGCAGGCAGATTTAAACTAAGCTGGTGCTGCTTGGTTGCAGAAGAGCCTAGGTCCAGAAAAACTGAGGTGTTGATATGAGTAAGACTGTCATAATTATAAAATACTCCAGCTTGGGTATCTTCCTGCTTCAGGGTATAAATTAATCACCCACTGGCATACTGAAGAAGCCCTTCTTCCTTCAGGTGCTCTCAGTGGAGTGAACAAACAGCTTCTTCCAAAACACCTACTGTCATCCGGGGCCTTGGGAAGGTTTGTGAGCTGGACAGAACGCTACCCACTTCCATAAAATAATTAAAATTCTCAAGTAAAATATGGTGATGTTATCATTAATTTGGGACTAAATCCAAGGTAACAGAGAGCAGAGAACAAGCGGTCCCTTTCCACCAGATCAGATGCCTTTCTTGGCATTAACTGGGAGTGCGTCAGCAGGGGAGGTAACTCTGTTAGCTAAATGAATAACGTTACTGAAGTTTCTCAGGTTGTCTGTGCCAAATCTGTGTTTAATCGGCCTGACTTGGAAAGGCTACAAAGGATCATTTTATTAATCTCTAAGGTCAGGATTTTAGCAAGGATTTTGAATTATTAAAGAAACTGGCTGATAATTGGGGCAGGAGGTAGAATCACGCTCAGCTTTGGAATCACAGCATCAGCAAAACTTTCTTGAGACCTATTGCTGGATTCAAAGGGGCTGAGACATGCATTTAGACACGAGCACTGCATTTTTCTGTTGGATGATTTAAAATAATAGCAGTAAAATCCATCTGGATCCAGCAGGTTTCAGGGTTTGCTGAACTAAATTCTCCATGCTACTTTCGTTGCTTAAAAGGCACAGACACCTTGCTGTAACCAGAGATCTAATGTCTCCTGACTTCCACTAAATGAAAATCATCAGACAAAACCATACCAACTTGAGCAGTTGTACTGAGCTATAAAACATGACTTCGAGCATTTGGCCTGAGAATACCTCAGGGGTGCAAGCAGAGAAGCAAAAACGGATAAGGTCTCCTGTTCAGACTACTTTTCTGCAGTATGAGCAACCTCCTTTCTGCATTGCCACGAGCTTCCTTCTCCCCATGAGGATGAGACATCTATCCTGTACTTGGTTCTTCTGGGCAGGAAGCAATCCACTAGACTGCATGACATTTTTTAAGTAGCTGCTAGCCTCATCTCTTAGTGTCCCTCTAATAGAGTTCATGATTAACAAGGAAGTTACTCTAAGCAGTCTCCATCCTGAAGGATGTCAACACTACAAGTTTTCCTTCCCTTTCCACTTCTCTAAAGGCAGATGTTGACTCCTCCTTCCAGTTCTGAACAGATGGGAAGATGTGGATCATACACCACAGATGCAACAGAGCAATGAAAGGAAGCAACATTCCCTAAAGATCTGATCTAGCACTCAGACTGATTGAGGGAAATATTTCTATGTTTTAAAGCATATTTTAGTGGGGAAAGAGATTCCCTGAAGCTCTGCTCACCACAGTAATTCAGATATAGTTGATGGGAGTTCTCTCAGCATGGGAACCCAGGCATTCAACTAACACATTGTAACATCAGTCGCCTGTTGTCACTAAAATCCAGGATTATTTTGAGAAGATGAAAGTGATAACATCTGAAGTGTAAGATTTTTTTTTCTTTCCCCCATCTCCACAGCACCCATACCTGAAACTACACCCCATTGTATGGAAGGGGAAAGACTGTACTCCTATAGTGGTTGCTGGTCTAAGTTCAGTGTTAGGTTGCTGGAAGTGAGAGCATACAGCCAGACTAATTTTCTTTTAATGCGAGTGAAACACTTTCTATGTGCTTTCTTCCACTCAAGAATTATATTACACAGAAGGGACATATATCCCCTAATAAACTTTTTCCATTTTCCCATTGCATTTACTTTCTCAGTATCAGCCTTTCAAAAACGTTTTAACAGCTCTTTGAATGAGAATGGTCTTTTTTTCCATTGTTCTGAGCTCTTTCCTGTGTATAAACTGAGACATTTGGAAAGGCAATATGCATTCAGATTATTAGAAAATAGTTATGTTATTGTTTTTGCAAAGACCATCAGCCACAAGATGTTATTAAATGTATTTCTGAATACATTTAGTATTCAATTACAAGGCAGAAGAGATAGCTCAAAATAAATCTCACAATGGGCAGATTCCTTTGGGAAATGCCATTTCCAAACTGAAGATTTTTAGATGTGAGGGCAATAAGCCATTGGAATATGATCCCAAAAGACATAAGCAGTGTTCTATTGTCCAGAGACTCTAAATCTAAATTGGAAACAAAACCCTAGCCACTCACTTTGGCAGGGTTAGGATTTCACTTTGAATATTTTCTGCACAGAGTATCTAACTAAGGTGCTTGAACTTGTGGTTTTCATGAAAAGACTGAGTGATGTTTTACTGACTCCTTTATGCATGTTGGAGTAGATCTTCCTAATGGGTGGAGTAGAGGATTTAAAACCTCTAAAAGATTCTATGAGTATTTCAATTTAATATTCAAAAATATCTGTATTTTATGTCTGGGGAGTATAGTGTGCTTTACAGCTATTGATGAACTAAGTTTTAGCAGTCCTGTGAGATCAGTAATCATACACTTGCTGCAGATGCAGGAACTGAGGCACACAACACTGAAATAACTCTCCAAGAGCCGCAGAAAGGAATTAAACTATCATTATCCTGTGATCTCTCTGCACCAGTCAACTCATGAGCTACAAAAAAGGAAAATTAACCTATAGCAGGATACAGGGAAGAGGACACCATTCTTCAGCTCACATGCAGTCTTCTGCCTACTGTTCTTCCAGTTACCAAGCCAGGGATAAAATCACATTAGAAGAAACAGCTACTTTGAAAAGTAAAGCCTAAGTGAGAATAGGCTGGGAAGGACAATATTTGACAATAGCATTTGAACAAGATTTTCCAATTCTAGCATGGCAATAATACAGCAGTGAAATTATGTGAGAAAGACTGACATGGTGTCATTTTCCATGCCACAGAGCTGCGAGGAAAGAAAGGTCACAGGCACTTTGACAAGAAGACTGGAAATTACTCTGTTGATTTCTCTCTGATGTTTTCTGGTCACTAATATTTTAAAAGAGCAAAACCAAAAAGATATGTTTAGCTTTATACAGGTATAATTGGTTATAATTGCTTTTGGTTTTTTTGTTCATCAGCACTTAAGTTTCCAGTAAAATTAATTTCCTAGCAATACACTTAACCATATGATCATAAACAGGGTTTACTCAGCAGCTGACCCATATAATCTCCTTGCTAAGGAATTACAGGTTGGGATGATATCCTGAGCTGCTAGGCTTTATGGTGTTCCCAACCATGGCTCTGTAAAGTTTTAAAAATTCATTTGCAATTCAGGAATGAGTCACAGTAGTCCTTCATTATATATGGAGAAAAAAAATCTAATGACTTCCACTGGGATGATACTGCATTCCAGTAGAAGGACTCTAAAATCGATTTATGCTAGGGCACTTCTGTTTTTTAACTCCTTCCTCTGACTTTCTTACCTTAAAGATTGCAAAAAAATACCTGGGAAGCACTTAAGCATTTTTTTGTATCCATAGCAGCCAAAGGAAACCCATTTTTCCAAAACTTTTTCTGGGTGTAGGATTACAGTCAAGTTGCTGTAAGAAGACAGAAAACAGGCTAATTTAGTGTGCTTGGTGAGAAAGGTTCAGATGTTTATGACAGTGAGAATTGTGCTACCTCTGGAGGTGGAGGTCCACTGAGCTGGCCAGGTGAACAGGTGAAGGAGGGGGTCTCGTGAGGATAAGGTGTCCCTGTTTTGGCTAAACAAAGAGAGCAAACAACTCTTACATAAATCTTGAAGGCCAGAATGGCCAAGAGAAGACCTTCGTCAAATTAACAACAAAAGTAATATTAAAATTAATGTTCCTAAGTATGCTAATGAGTCTAAAGGAGTACATGCTAGCCATATATGACTAACTCAACTCTCTACCCAAACCATGCTAAATGTCATCTGGAAGGCAGGGGCAGATGGAATTAGGATATAAAAATCATAAAGGGAATACATCTCTTGGGGGGAGAAGACTGAGCAGTCTAGCAAAGACGGTCAACGGGCTGTGCTCCTCTTCCTCCACCCACGATGGGGACACCTTCTTGGTAAGGACTGTGCATCTCCACACGGTGAAGCTCTCCTGGCACTGCCAATGGGCGTTAGTGCTGTGCACAGGCTCGTGTCTCAGGCTGCCCTGTATGTACCCGGGGATTACCAACCCGAGCTCGAGCATCCCTTTCCAGCTCCTGCCTTTATCAACAGCGATTCCACATCTGTTTTATCTGTCACTTTCATAAACCCAGCAGTTTTAACTTTCACACTGTCTCAGTGCAAGTTCTTGCCTGGGGCAGAGACACACATCTCTGAGCTGGGAGTCTTGGACAGACTTTTGACTTTGCAAAACTGCTCAGTGTGAGCCCTTGGGCTCTGGCAGGCAGACATTTCACTCCCACCCATAAAGCAACACTGGCAAAATAAATTTTCAAGCTGTAGGGGAAAAAAAAAAAAAAAAAACTAAAATATTTTAATAAAAAGTCAATTTATGAAAACAAAAGAGCATCAAATGAGCATGTCTGTTAAATTCACTTGATAAACTCTCATAAATCTTTAGTTAGTTGTTTGCAGGTGTACAGGGGTATGATAATATCAAACTGATCACCACATATGTTTACACATTCAGCATTACTGTACAAGACTTACTGATGTTACCTACTATTTATAGAGCAATAGTTACATTAACCTCTCATTTTATAAGTGATGTTGCTTACTGCTAGATACATACTAGTTAAATAAAAATGTGTGAAAATCTACCCATGGTAACTGTTAACTCTGTTATCTGCATTTGATTCAGCATCCTGGTACTTTTACATACATGATTTCACAAATGCTAACATGTATTTTCAATTGTTTATCCATCATTTTCCTAGTTACTTCACCTACATACTTCTATCCTTCTAAAACAAATAAATGGCTGCTTTGAAAAAAGAAGACAGAGAAGGAAAGGAAACAATGAGGCAAATATTTCTTGCTCAGGTTAACTGCTTTCATTTTAGCATATGTTCAGTTATTATTTAGAATGTATTTAGTTGTGCAACAAATCTGACCGCCTCTCACTCTTTCTCCATTCCTGTTTCTGTGCCATGTTTCTCTGTCCTGCTGTTGAGTATGTAAATGTTAAGCCCTTCAGGGCAGGAAGTCTTCTATGTCCAATGAAGCAATTGCTGGTATTTTGGTGACCTGTAAGGTATAAGGGCTCATTTGGTAAAGGAGCTGAAAATCTGGCATAATGCTCTTATAAATTTCCCAGTCCCTGCAGTAAAGGAAGCTGGTCACTCACAACAACTTCGACATGAAAAGCACTATTTAACTTGTCCAGGTACATACTTCAGTGCTCAAACTTATGCATGTATTTCCAGTTATTCTCCATGCAATATGAATAAAGGAAATTCCAATTCATTTTTAGATGAGGAGGGACAATGCAGTATCTGGAAAGAGGGTTTTATTAATGGAATCATTATGTAGGTGGCTACATGCACAAAAGACTAAGGGAAGAGGTAGAGGAGACAGTTCTGTTACCTCAAATTTTGGCACTAGAAGAAAAGTACTGTATTTGAAAGTATAGATGAACAGATTGCTCACAAATTAGCAGCTCACTTCCAGAGGCTGGATTCACACATGTGCTTAAATCAACAGGGAATAAAGCCATTATCTCAATGTGTAGCCATTTGTCCTGTGTGTAGGGCAGAGCAATGAGGAATCAGGACAAGTGCATGTAACCTACTACTAATTCCTGAGGAAAAAAAGTCTGATATTCAAGCAATCGCAATCAGAGGGAATAGCTTAAGCTACTTAATAATAGAGGTTGTAGAATACATGTTGGGGTTTTTTCTACATTTAGCAAGGGGAGGAATAAATTAAATCAATTCAGGAAGGAATTACACAGTATTTTGTATGAATAATTCAAGCAAACTCTGCCTAAGCCTAGTAAGGTGTTAATGTAGCTTAAAGTTTCTGGACATCTAAAACTAGGCAGAAAAGCTAATCAGAGAGAGGAAACCTTGTCTGAGCTCCATACTTCTATAGGTGATGCATAACGCTTGTAGAAAGAAGGGAGGGTGATGAAGTATGTGGGCGCTGTCACAGCTGGAAATGGAATAATAAATGCTCCTGTTCCTCTAGAGAATGGTGATGGGAGAATGGAACTACTGTTACTGACTCTGTCCTCAATGCTGCTATCATACCTTCTAAAGCAAGGGGAAATCTGTGAAACGATCTATGTTCATTTCACTGAAAGGACACGTCTAATTCTGAACCTCTGACAACTATCTCAGAAGGCCCTTTGATTTATTCTGGGACAAACTAAGGAACTGCACTTGGCAAATACTTCTGTTTTCTATCCAACTCTAGCTTCTGCTTATCTTTCAGTATTTATTACTAGTCAGTGGATTGAGCTCCAGCTGTGTCAAATAAGAGACTTCATCTACCCACTACCTCAACAGCTACATTTACCTTGGACAGCAGTACAGACAAGATGGGGACAGAGCTGTTTCAGCTGAAGGTTTCAGTTATTTAACAACCTCACAGAACAGGCAAATTGCTGAAATGCTGTAACAGCTTGCCCTTTCAGGAAGCCTTTCTATCACAGCCAGCCCTCACAACTGCACATTTCTTTCACTTCCAAATGATCTTACTAACATTTGGTTTCTCTCCTTCTCTCCCATCTTTTCAAAAACAAAGCAAAATAAACAAACTAGGAAAAAAACTACAAGCATTGAAAAGGATGCAAAACTAAGGTTGTTTGAAGGTTGCTGTATATACTGCTGCTAACGGCAAATGGAAGGTTCAAAGACACTATAGAGAGAACTGCTGGCCCTGAAGCAGACTACTTTGAAATATATCCTACATTGCTATCTGTGGTGCAGCAAAAAGCTGCAGTCTGTCTAATTCAGGTAGGTCTCTTCATTTTCCTTTGCATCAGTCCAGCAAATTGAGCACCTACTCTCTCACTTCCTAATCCAAGAGTCTAACCTCAATACTCTGAGCTGGCAGTCCAGTGGTTCTTAAAGTCACTCCTTGCTTCAACATGTAGAACAGTGTTCATTTTGAATAAATTGGACTGACCCACTGAGGCTTCAAATTCTCCCTGTAGGGCTTCTCTCCCACCACAGCTTTCTGCACACTTTCACCATAGCTAGCCAATACTTGTTTTTTATTAGGCAAAAAAAAAAAAAAAAAAAGTCCAGCTGGCTAGGGTTTCCTTACCAGTGCCTCTCCTTCCCCCTTCCCCAGTGCCATCCCAAGTGTCCCTCATGTGGCATAACTGTCAAGGTGAAGGAATGAATGGTGCTTATTGTACAGAGAGGGACTTATGTTGAAGACAGGCAGTTTGCCACTGGTGAGAGACAACTGACTAAGCTAGAGCAGGGAAGGGGAAGGCTGTGCTAGAGTGATTTAGCAGGAAAATAAAAAAGGAGCTGTGCATCCCCCTGCAAGCTCCCAGCTACTCTCCTGGCCTGTGGTCCTCCCTGCGGAGCAAAGCACAGCCTTCTCCTCATGTTATTCCTCTCTCCCCTTCCTTTCGCAACGTGGATGGCTTTGCCACCATGCAAAACTGCCTCCCCACACTCTAAACAGGGAAGGGATTTTGCTTCTGTTCTTCGGGCACTGAGGTTCATTTTGGTTCTGCTATGGCTCTGGCTTTGAGCTGGCACGTAAGTTAAGCCGTGCCTTGACAGCATGCATTGCATTAAATCAGAGGTGGAAGAGCAATCAGCAAAGGGAGGAAAGGCTCACCACTCATTCTTAATGACATTTTACAAAACCAACCAAGATTATGTCAGCCTAGTAATCAGATAAAGGAAAATTAGAGCTGGAACTTCTTAGTTCTGCACCTTGCTTTTTCACTAGCTTTTCGCTCACACTCCCTTGCTACAGGCAGGCCTGGTAATATTCGCCCAAATAATCAGCTTTACATCATTCTTTACAAGTATGTGCTTCCTCCTGTTAGACACTGGATTCCATCTGCACTGGCTCACTGCTGTCTTTCTAAGTAGCTAAATCCCAGCATATGCGTGAAGGACAATTTCAAGGGGCTCTGTGGCACAGTGTTGTCCTGTGTCATGGGTACAGGCACTGGGATGGGAAGCAAGGAGCTTTGCGTGTATTTGCCATATTTTGGCAACTACCAGCTTGTCTCAGGGCACCATGTGCAAAGGAAACAAGACACATTTGAGCCTGGAGGCCTGGTATGGTTGCAAATATAATTAATAGTGAAGCATGTGAGGAGCCTGGGAGAAAGAGGGGTAGAGGTACCAAGATGAGCGGTGGGGAGGTTGGTACTAGGTCAGGAGATGGGATAGAAGAATGGGAGAAGGCAAGGGACAAGGATGGCACTGCAGTAGTAAGGGAGACGCCAGTGTGACAGTTGCCTGGGAGCAACGGTGTGAGTGTACCAGGGCCAGAGCGCTGGGGATGGGGTGGGATGCATCCTAGCTGGGCAAGGAGATCAGGACCAGACCAAAGAGCCAGGAGCTAGTGGTGATGGCTGATGGAATGAGGAAAAAGATACAGGAGTGACACAAAGGCAGGAGGGCCACTTTTCCATCACTCCAGACATAACAAGGGAGTGACACCTCTGTCTGCAGGGTAGGGCAAGGGCCCACAAAATCCCACTTCCCACTGCCCGCCTCCCACCCCCTTGTGCTGGAAGAAGAAGATATCTCCTTTGCTTTGTCCTCAGACTGCCTCTATGCTTATCCTGAATTGGATGAAGCAGATGTCACAACAGTTAACAGACACAGACCTTTGAGACTTGCGGGTGAACAGCACTCAAAGTTTTTAATCATAGAACATTTTGGGCTGGAAGGGACCTTTAAAGGTCATCTAGTCCAACCACCCTGCAGTGAGAAGGTACACTTTTAACTAGATCAGATTGCTCAGAACCCTGTCCAACCAGGGATGGCTTATGCCACTTCTCTGGGCAACCTGTTCTAGTGTTTCATCACACCCACTGTAAAAAATTCCTTCTTTATATCTAGTCCAAATCTACTCTCTTTTAACTTACAACCATTAGCCCTTGTCCTGTTGCAACAGGTCCTGCTAAAAACGTTGTCCCCATCTTTGATATAGGTCCTCTTCACATACTGAAAGGCCACAATGAAGTCTCCCCGGAGACTTCTCTTCTCCAGGCTGAACAATCCTAACTCTCTCAGCCTTTCTTGAGAGAAAAGATGTTCCACCCCTTTGATCATTTTTGTGGCCCTCCTCTGGACCTGCTCCAACAGGCCCATGTCTTTCTTGTGCTGAGGATTCCAGCTGAGGACTCCAGAGCTGGACACAGCACCCCAAGTGAGGTCTCACAACAGCAGAGTAGAGAAGCAAAAACAACTCTCTTGTTCTGCTGGCCACACTGTCAGCATTAAAGTGTGTACTAGGCACAGTTTTCTTCAGGGAAAGAGTGCCTTCTGACTACAGGATAAATATCAGTTCTGAATACAGGATAAATATCAGGGTGGGGGAAAAAAAAATAAATAAAATAAAACAGAGGAGGTTTAAAAGGCTGTAATAGGCAGGAAATGGAACAGTAGAAGAACATGTGGGTTTTTTTGACCAGTGCTCTTTTTAGTGATAGGGATGCAAGCCAGATTCCCTTTCAATGCCAAACACAGCTATTGAAGTCCGAGCAACAGACTTAATTGCAGCAGGAAATTGCTGTTTTAAAAAGCATATCTGCAAAGAATGGGAGAATGCATATGGCACATATGTGCCTCGACAGTTTTGCTAAATAAACCATGAATTTTGACAAGAGTTTATCTGTAAGTTTGCCATGGAAATAGGATTGTATAACATCGCAGCTGAAACAAAAGTTCAGCCTCTGAAAACTGTGGGGGCGTGCTGCTAAAATGTTTGCTTCGAACGTTAACTGACTAGTTTCATAACTCCCATGCATCTAGTTAATGCTCTTTTAGACAATACATGCAAAGGGTGGATGCCAGGGCCGTACATAAAAGCATTAAAAATTATATGTAAGGGTCAGATATTGATTTCAATGTTTCAGAAAATGACAGGAGTTTTTTTTGCATTAGAAATCGTAAGAGATGATACTTCCCAGGTTGTTTATACAGGATTCTGTCAAGTGGAGGTGTGGAAAAATATTTAGTTCTCTGTTCAGTGAGGAAATTACACTCTAAGGGTATTAATGTCATTTGGGGAAACTGGTTAGTTTAGCAAACCAATAAGGAACGGGCTGTAAAGGCTTTCTCTCTCAAGCTGTTAATATGGAGCCATTCCCCTGATGCCAAGAGCAGGAATTACAGTGAAAAAGAGCTGTTACTACTAGTGACCCCATGATTCAGCACAGGAGTCTTATCCAGAACCCATCAAACACGACCTCACTCCAATAACCACTGGAATGTTAGCTGAAGTGTCAGCCGTCCCATCAAACAAAACCAAGTAAGTGAAAAAGCACATCCCCACAAGGCTCCTGGAAGTAGTAATTCTGGCACAAATTTGGTATGTTAATTGCTTCATGAGGGAAACAAACTGCTTTCAACAATAAGGTAAGCGTGGACATCTTTATCCAAAAGATAAAGAGCAAGAAGAGAGTTCAGAGCAGCTTTTGTTCCACTGCACACTCACAGTCACCCTGCACCGGCTTTGCACACCCAGTCATTCCCAGTCAGCCCATCTTGGCCTGTGTTCAGGGGATGCAAAACCAAAAGTCACAAAACCAAGTTGTCCAATTAGAACAGAACTTCAAAATCAAAAATTGAGGTCATTCTCAGTATTCACTGAAATTCTGTTTCATAGTTCACACAAACTGGATCATCCTGCTTCCTCAAGATATTAGTGTGACTACAGCATCTTTTCCATGTGGCTTTGGCTGCCCCTTCTTGTAGAGGGTTTCCTTACCCTGTGCTGGGTCAGCACATGGCAGAAGCAAAAGTCATCTTGCCCCTGGCATATGCACCAGGAACGACCACCCCACCATGCCCCAGGCAGAGGGAAGGATGATGGGGTACTTGGGCACACACATGTGCATGCAGACAGTTCCAGACAGAAACACAGGTTCTTTAAGCTGCAGTCCTGGAGGGTGTTCCCCTGCAGGAACCAAAGTGTCCATTTCTCCTGTTCAGTAGCCACAAAATGTCCCAGGCTCTGTACACGGCCTGACTTACCAAGTGTTTCTCAGCTTAACAGGATCTCCCGAGGCAAAATGGCCCAGCTATTGCTGTGGTGTTTTTCATTGTTTATAAACAAGCTGTTTCTTAGGACCGTATCAATGTTAGTGTTCCCTATAATAACAGGTAGTACACATATAAGACACAGGCCTACATCTCAACTCAGTCTCTCTAGACAGTGCCCCTTCCAAAATAATATGCTGGAATTGCCTGGTTTATATAGAGCTGATGGCTTGATTCTGCTTTTATTTTCTGGCATACACATATGTTTATAGAAAGACAATGAAGCTGGGGAAAGGTCTAGAGAACAAGTCTTATGAGGAGGAGCTGAGGGAACTGCAGTGGTTTAGCCTGGAGAAAAGGAGGCTGAGGGGAGACCTTATCACTCTCTACAAATACCTGAAAGGAGTTTGTAGCAAGGTGGGGGTCAGTCTGTTCTCCCATGTAACAAGTGATAGGGCAGGAAGAAACAGCCTCAAATTGTGCCAGGGGAGGTTTAGGTTGGATATGAGAAAAAATTTACTTACCAAAAGGGTTGTCATGCACTGGAACAGGCTGCCCAGGGAAGTGGTAGAGTCACCATCCCTGGAGGTATTTAAAAGATGCGTAGATGTGGTGCTCAGGGACATGGTTTAGTCATGACCTTGCAGTGCTGGGTTAATGATTGGACTTGATGATCTCAAAGGTATCTTCCAACCAAAATGATTCTATGATTCTGTGTGTTACAAGTCCCAAGTAACACATTACATGTGACTAAAGTCAGGCACAGGAATGGTCAAGTTATGCACAAAAGCATTCATGCACAGAGTCATGGCTTACTGTGTCATGGATCTTACAGGTGTCCCCTCCATTCATTGCATGAAACATGTTGGGCCACAAGCAGTATACAGCTGCCAGGGAAGGGCATGCCATGGAGAACTCAAACACAGGATTAACCTTCTGCTCTCTGCTCCCATGGATTGGTCAGAGGTAAAAGTAAATTGGAATCTGATTATCACAAAGATTTGAAAAACCGTTGAAGTTTGGCTCTGGTGACACCCCTTACATGACTATACTCTACAGCAGGGTAATGTCATTTGCAAGTCCAGGGCAGCAGAAGCATACAGCAAATACAGAGCATCTCAGTAGGAAATTTGAAATTCAACAAATGGCAAAGATCCTGTTACAATAGTTTGTCTCCCCCATGGCCAAGACACTTGATCTATTAAATCACGGAAATCACAAACCTTGCAGTTCCAGTGCACTGGGAGGATTGTATTAAACTCAGTCAGCAATTATCGGTAATACGGGATAAAAATCTTTACTCTGAAAGTAAATTTTAAAAGGTCATAACATAACTGCTGTCACTGATGGTCTCTGCAGTGGCTGTTCGTCTGATTGTAAAGCAACAGAGAAGAAATGCAGATGCGTAAGTTGAATACAAACCCTAAACTGCTATTTCTGTCACAGTGTTATTGGCAAAATGATAGACACGGCACACATCAGCTTTCTCCACACTTGCTAGCCTTAATAAATTTACCTTTATTCTCCACCAAATTTCCTCTTTATTGTTGTTCTGTGAATGCTCATTATGAGCAAGCACAGAAATGCCAAATGAGACAGGGGAAGTGGGAAGCGTACCAAGAAGTCAGTGGGAGATTCAGACAAGTTTTCCAGGCCCTTTGCATTACTCACAGGAAATGTAATAGGCAGATTAAAGCTGTGCTGCCAGATCAGCTATGGAGCTGGACATGGCGGCACCTTCCACTGCAGTGACATCTGGAACAGAGACATTTTGAGCCTGATTTGGGTGTTAGGGATTCACACCCTGCCAGCTGCTATGAGCTGCCAGCTTGCACCAGTGCTGTCAGTCCCCAGCTCCCTCACACCCACACGTTCAACTGCACAGGCTGCTTCTTGGTGCCATTTCTTCATCCAGAGGGCACTCACTGCACAGTCACATCTGCAGTTCCCTTCCCAAGGGGGCCCTGAATCCCCTGCATGCTCCTAGTACAACTGGCAGAACAGATTTCAGCTGTGCCTTGGCTGCTTCCAGGATCCCGATCATATATCACAGTCTGAGTATGCACAATGGTGAGCAGAGTTAATCCCAATACATTTTTAAAGTAGGAGAGGTAAACATAATTTTTTTTTTTTTTTTACAGATGCTCACATACACAAATAAAAAGGTCTTAGAACAATTTCGTGCTTGGACTACAAGTTTTTAGGTAATGTCTTATTGCATTCCAGTGCATTCCACAAGCATCAGTGTGTGCTCTCTGCTTTCACATCAATCTAGCTTGAATGACTCCATGTTTGTTATATATAATCATTGACAATTACTGCAGATCCCTCATATATAATAATTTGCAACCTAATAGCTTGCTGCCTTATACCACTTAGTTTATATCCCTTTGAAAATAATTTCTACTTAATTGAGTTAAGGTCAACTCTTATTGAGAGTGCTGGCACAGTGACTAAATGCAGTTCAGCTTATTTACTCTTAACTCATATTTTAACATTCCTGAGTGTTAGTGTAGAAGCAATTTATTCATACAGGAAACAAATAATTAGGAACATCCTGAGCAGTACAGCTGTTTAGTTTCACTGTATGTTGTGATGCTACACCTCTGACTATGCCCAATCCTACGGAAGCTAAAATGGTCTCCTCTTCCTGGCAAATCAGCTTCTTACTGTGAATTTATTCAGTAAGTTACTTCTAATAGTGGTTTTACAAACATCTCATGTGCTGCTTGAATGGCTCTAATTTGCTTAATAAAGGACAATTTTTAGTTAATCAAAAGCTTCTCAGTGGATTCTGAATTAACAGTTGGCTTGCTGACAGGTAAAATTAATTAGAATTTTTTTTTCTCCTGCTAGAAGAGTAAAATAATCTCGTGCTCAAATGAACTTGCGATAGAAGCTACCAGGAGGCCTCTTAGGCATTTATTTTGTGAAAAGCTAATAATATAAAACCTAGTAAAAAATAATAATGTCTTGAAGATCAGGGCTTATGTACAGCTAGCTTTGCTATTAAAGAGCTTTTAAGCAATAAAAGTGTGCCGCCTTAAAGCTGCTACTCCTTCCCTGTTTCATCTTAGTTCTAAACACCACAGCAATGTACCTGGCTGCAGGAAAGGCTGGCAGTTCCTTTATTTGCCATCTTCCCACTGCACCCTGCCTGCCTCACAAACTCACAAGCATTCTCTTTTTCATGAAAAAAAGAAGATATTACTGCATGGAACTGCATGAAGTAGTCATTAGCTCACTGTAGCTGTTGTACCAGAACCCAAAGGCCACAAGTTTCTGAGTAATCATCATTCCTGCAGCTTCCAAACCACACTGAATATCTCTGCAGCATAAACTGGGGCTTGTAGCAAAATGCAGCCTCTCAGACAAAACCTCAGCTGGTTAATGGAACCACCAATGCCCTAAGGAAAGATGAGACAATTCCTGTATTGACCCAAATCTAAAGCAAGCCTGAGTCGAAGGTGACCTTCAGCTTTAGAAGAGCAGAAGTTGCAGAGCAACACACTCCACATCAAAACATCAAAGACTCCATGCTTCCTCAGCCTTCTTTCCTCCAGTCCAAGGCACAGCTGAGCCAAAATTTCTCTTTCCTCCATCAGCCCTTGCCCTGGGCACCTGCCCCTAAACTCAAGGGCCTTACACAATTACACAAGTCACACTGCTTCAAGAGTGCTGTGTAGTAGCTAACTGCTGCTGGTAGGTGAGGGATCTTTACTGGAGGGGTTCGGGTATGCACATTCTACCTCCCCAAACAAAATGGTGTTTGTCCTGCCGCTGCAATCACAAATCTCATCATATTATGACAGAATGTCCCATGCTGAAGCCCTTTTTTGCTTTAGGCACTTTATAGCATCTGCCCCAAAGTGAGAAAAGAAATGGTCAAATGAGCTCTAGAAGATTCTTATTGCCAACTCCACATCTCCATATCATTTCAAATACAGCTGGGCTCCCTACAGTTACGAGGTGTTTAGTCAAGATGGGGGTGGTTTTTCTGTCCCAGAGCTACTAGAGCACCTGCCTCAATTCTGGAGAAAGTCACAATCAGATCCAAAGCCTTGGCCATAGCATGTAAGTGCAGATTAACACTGAGTTCATGTGGATTTTTACAGGACTTGAAGGTATGTAGCATTTCTTAGGGCTTGACCTGGACTCATCATACTCCTCCCCTTCAAAGAGCAAGTGCCAGCTTAAAATGCTGAAAGTAACCTGTTTCAGAGATACCTGTACATATCTACTATGGTTTCCTAACAAGGCTTATCTAGCACTGCTATCCATATGTCTACCTGTCACTCCTAACAGCTTGTGAAGCTGCTGGCCAGTTTTGAGGAGTTTTGACAGAGCAGCAGGAGAATCAAAGGTGTTTGGTTTGAACATGATTCATGGAAAGAGGAAGTGAGGCACAGAAACAACAGCCACCCAAGCTGAATCAGTGTTCACTTCACGACACAAATCTTCAGGGAATCAAAGCATGACTGGGTCCACCACTCACTGAAACACTTCTCTGACACACTGAAATCCATTAGAAACATCTGCTGGAATCTTCACTGCAAGTGGAGAAGGAGTCTCAGTGAGCCAAAGGCTTCACAGGGAGCTAACAAATCCTATATCTCTCCTAATATGAAGGACAATGAGCTCCTGTGTTTCTATTCACATATGAAAAGAATAATACTTACCCTAGGACTGAAAGAGAAAAAACAAGCCACTTCACTGCCAAAGTTCATCCTATCAGCAGTGACCTCAATGAGTGTAAAATCAATTAATTTAAAAATACTAATTTACAGCTTTAAAAAAAAAAAAAATCAAACTGAATGAAGTGAAACATTAAAGTCTCTTCAGCTTCTTAAGATGCTTTATCCTGAAACGTGTAGGCACAGCAGAACAGAAGTGAAAAGCAACTCTATTTGTTGGCATATCAGCGTGTGATATAAATATTCATGAAAATAGTTATGGAAAGAGTTGGTGAATCCTACTGAATTCTCTGTACCTTTACCTCCCACACTAGCTCTTCACTGGACTTCAAAACACAGTGGAATTGACCTCTGGTAGGATATCCAAATGGTTGCAAAAGAAAATTGCCTTTATACCAATAGCTTGTTACATATCTCATTAGGGGTTGATATTTTCAGCCATTAGTAGCCAGTTGAATGGACCCTATAAATTGTGCTACAGAGGGAGGGTGGAAGCATGCCCTATGAGCAAGTATAAATGCATACTTCAAGATCTATTTTAGCTGAGACTAAACTGATAACAATAATAAAGGGAGACTATTATGATAAGAAATGAACACTCTTCACTGTTATAAGGATTTGTATCCACACTTCCTTTGTTGTCTTTCTTTATATGGTGCCCTTTACAGATTTTTATTTTGCTCTTTATAATGGCAGGAGAAGTATAATTATCCTTGTGAGAAGCTGATGTTGTTTGTGCTATCTCATTCCTTTTCCTGTTGCTTCCCCAAGTGAATGAAAGCACAGTGTGTATGGTAGGAAAATTAATTTCTTTTTTTCTCAAACACAGCTTCTTTTTCTTGGTGTGAAATGGCCACCAGCAAAGCATTACTCTTAGTCTAGGGGAACAGTGGCTGCTGTGGCAGATCTCCCAACATGCCCACGGGGAAGCCTGAGCCCTGGTGCTAGTGGGTGCGGCAGGGCAGCTCTCAAGCCTCCTGTTCCCAAAAGTCTCGCCAGAGGGGCTGATTAATGGGGTAGTTTATCCCAGATCTAAGTTGGGATATATCCTGATATCTCTCTCTGCCCTGTAGGTCTGTGTGAGGGAAGTTGTGGCTGGTGCCCTTGCAATGTCTGGTGTACCTGCTTCCAGGAATCCCCTAACAATACGCTAGGGTAGTTTACAACTCCGGGGAGAGTCTCTCTTATTCCTGGGAGACAAAGATGCACACCATGTCCCCCAAACCAGGGAAGCATAGAATGCCTTACAAACAAATTGCCAGGGCACTTGTCTAAGAGCATCTGCCAAGCCTGAGTACATGATCTTGACTCAGAGGAGCACCTTGCATGAGGGAAGAGGGTTCAATTCTCCCCATTCCCTTGATTCCTTGTGAAAAAAAAAAACAAACAGCAGCATTGTTGTGCAGTTAATAATCACAGCCAAAAGACCAGCACTATGGCTGACTCTACAGCAGCACATCAACCAACACATAGCCCTCCAAAAGCAAGCAGGGAAGTCTTCCCCTCCTTCCTCCTCCTTCCCCAGACCCAAAACTTCCTCCCCATAAAATTCTTGTAAATCTACAAAGATCAAGGGAATAAAGAGCAAGTGGAGCCAGTCCAGCTTTGTCCCATACCCCAGCTCCCACCGGGGACGAGGGAAGCCTGGTCAGGTAGAAGGAAACTAGCGGTCAGTAAGTGTTGTGAGATACAGATTTTCACCTGACAGTTGCTGTATCAGGAAAACATCCTTTCCACTTAAGAAAAATCTGATGGTTTGTATACCCATATTATTGATTGTGAAGGGCATCTGAATATCTTTGTGCATTGTTAAGCAGTTCTAAAGATTTTGTTGGAGTCTGATGCGTGTACAATGATCAAAAGAGACACCCACAATTAAGTATTGAAATTCAGCCAGGACTGCTTGTCTTATTAAAGATGAAAACTGAAGCAAAATTTGATTTTGTCACTATGGTAGCCTAAAATACTGTCAACATCTTTTTCTTCATGCCAACCCTTCTCTCACTCCTCAAGCCCATTCTCTTTGCTGTAGTTTTTGCAGCTGCATATACTGGTCTTCAACATCAAAAGACATGGTCTCTAGGCAAGAAACAAGTGCTCTCTGCTCTCTTTTATTGGAGGGGACTTTTGACCTTGTAAGAGAAAGAAGCAGACTTCCCTACAGACTTTTAAAACATTGAAAGTGTACTAGCATATGAGTTAGCCTGGCATTGTTTTCTCTACCTGCTCTTTCAGGACTGGATCGAGCTTGATTTTTCTTCCTCTTTCAATTGTTCCCCAAAACTTCATAGTCCCCTGTAACGCTGCACATGCACAAGGTGTGTTGGCACTCTGCCTGTCCTCTGCAGGGTCACCCTCTGAGGGGGCTGCTGCATGCAGCTGCTGGCAGGCTGAGGGACACCCAGACCTCACCCCGTCCCTGTGCAGCGTGGGGCAGTTCTCAGCGCCGCGGCTCGCCTGCCAACACAGAAAGCCTCTACCAAACGAAGCCTTATTACTCACGGGCAAACCTGCTCCTCTTCCTCTTCGTCCATGACCCCAACGATGTCCCAGGGGATGCAAAGGGTTTGCTTCTTCCCACCGCTGAAGTCCCTCTCCATGACGGAGACAGGAATAAATCACTGACCCTGCCCTGGGGTGCAAGGAGCGCATGAAGCCGCTCTGCGCCTGCTGCCCCTCGCCTCGAAAAGGCTGGTGCAAGCTGGGCTTACCCTGCCAGAGCAACCCGCAGGCAGGAAAATTGCATAGAGGAGAGAAGGGGGAGAGTGGCAGCGAGCACTTGGAGCCCAATCACCTTTCATCGTTTTGCGAGTTGGAAACAAGATACGGTTAAGAGGTCATGTGCCCTGAGTGATTTACAAATGCAATAGATGCAGGGGAAGCTGCATGTGGTTTTCTCTTCAACAGAAGCAGTGATTTTTATTGATATTTTGTCCAACATCCAGGCTTAGAGATTGCCCTTCACATAAAAGGGAGAGTGTTAAAGCACTTTAAAATATATTAAAACAGTTTTAAAACCCACACGGTTGGGGGATGGAGTTTCCTCCAAGCAGTTAGCAGAAGTGTAGGATTTAGCACTTTCAGGAGCAGACTGAAAACCTCTCCAAGGCAATAAGTGGAGCCTTGGATCCCAAGCCTAACACTCATATTCGATAAGGAAAAATAGCCTCTTTTTCTGAACCAAGCGAATTTACCACAGGGATAAGGAAGTCGACACCAGTGACACCAGTGAGTGTGGCTCTCTATGTATCCACATTCCCCTCCAAGTGAAAGATGAGGGGGAAAAAAATTAAAAAACAACAGTCTTCCACTTGGTATTGAGTCGAGTCAGGATGCTATCAGGGGAGTCTTGCACAACACAGTGAATAAAGCACATACCTTTCCTTGTGTGTTTCTGTCTGCAAGGGGCTAGCAATATAATGCTAGTAGAAACAAAGAAAGGGTCTTGCTTACAGGAGAACATTGTGAATTCACATCCCAAGTGTTTAAAGTCCACCTAAACAGAACTTTAAGTATAGTTTGATCAGAGAGGAAGAGAAAGCTGTCAGATACTTAGCTAGCAAGAAAAGGAAAGAAAGAGAGATGCTGAGCACACAGGAGCAGACTGAGTGTCTCTGGAAGTCTTGCCTCCAATTATGGAATACATAGAAAGATTTAAAGGGATATTGTAAATTCCAATTCAGTGCTTTAAATAATTTATAGTTAGAGCTTAAGTCCCTTGAACAGTCTATCCCTACACTGGTTTAGCTCCTTTCATCTGCTTAATATATTTCACTCGTCTCCTCTAGCACAAACTGAATTTAAAGAGGCTGGAGATCTTCTTTGAGAAAACAAGTTCAAATGTGGTAGAAAATGCAAGAAACATTTTGCACAATAAAAGGATTCTTTGTCAGAGGAAACACATTTAAAAATCTTAAGTGGGCTCAGTGCCTCCTAGGGCTGAAGACCTCTTCATAGCTTGAGGGAGTCACAGGTCTCAATTGGTGGGTCAAACCGGGAAAACATGCAGGATCATTGCACACCAGCCCCCTCACGCAGGCAAAACGCTGCTGGACAAATCTGTGATGGTGCAACAAGAGCTCATGACTGGACCATCAAAAGTAATCCGTGTACCATGTGCCTGGTGAGTCAGGGCTACCCGGCATCCAAGGTAGAAAAAGCAGAACAAAGGTGGGCAGTGCAGAGAGGAAGGAGGCAGACATCCCAGGCAAGGAAGAGCATTCATCTCTTGACCACAGCCTTGCAGTGTCTGGAGAACCAGACCCTGAGGACAGGTGCTCATCAGCACCCTGATTGCTGCTTGACAATTGCTGATCGACCAGACCTTTCACATATTTTGTAAGCAAGCTGTGCTGGAAATCTATCAGCCTTCTCAAGGGAAACCATCTCACTGCAGTGCCTCTAAGGGTAAATACACAGGAGTGAGGGGCTCCCCTCTGCACTCAGACTGTGGCAGAAAGTACAGTGCTAGCCCGGCTGGGCATTGCCACCTCTGCTTGTGCACCTCCTCCTGGCTGTCTCTCGGTGTATATAAAAACTGTAAGCCTGGAAATGGGACTTTCTGTTTTGGTTTGAGCACCATTTCATACTGTGAGTCCATGACACGTAGCCAAGGCTCTGAGGTATAACTGCAGAGTGAAGAGCAATGAAGAGAGTGAGCAGGGTCTGGACTGGGGCACAGCCATACTGCACCAGGGGTGCTATAGAGGCTCAGGGACCAGAGAGTGCTCTACAACACAGCAGTCCCTGGACTTCCACAAATTACCTTGGAAGTAGTTCTTATTCCAAGCCCCAAAACACAGATTTGAACTCATGAGATAAAGTTGTCTCTTCCTTCTGTCTAGTCCCTCTTTCCTAAGGTTCCTACTTCTGGCAGCAAGGGGCATCTCAGCAACGTTTTAATCTGACGGCATTTTTGTTTCCCTCTCTAAGTGGACTGTGCTCGGTGTTGTCTCTTCCTCCCACATCTAAAATAAGGAGACTGCAGACGTTTCAACAGTTCTGATATCGAAATTCCAAATGGTTGTGAGTGCATTACAGAAAACACATTAAGGGACTGTGGCTCTTCAATTATTTACGGCAATATTATGCATCCAGATTTGCCTTAACATAAATAGTATCAAACAGGAGCAGAAAGAGAATAAAACATTCAAGCCTATTTTTGAGACACCTAACATGCCATGGAGCTCCACACCCACCTTCCAAGATCTGTTTGTTCCACTCGCTGCTGCAACAGATAGAGTGTTGGTAATCCTGCCGGGGATGTGAGAAAACCCTCCCCGGAGCAGATCATAAAGTCTGCAAGGTCCTTTGCAATTATTACTGAAAATATCAACTCTACTCTTTGTTTCCCTTAATGAAAGCCCTGGATGCATTTTATTTCATGCTTAATTTCTAGTCTTAAGATCCTGATGTGGCTAGCGCCAATGCAAATGTCTTTTGTCCCACTAGGACAGAGAAGAATTTGTGAGTGGTCAGTGGGAGACAGATGGCTCCTCTGAGCCCTGACTGTGCAGGGTCCCCCCCTCCTAGTTAAGATACTCTTCAAGACTTGTTACTGCTGCTTCATTTTCCATGTCTCCAAAACAGCAGTCAGTGGAGGTTTAGGAACACTTTGTTACCTAAAATTCACACTGCATTTTAGTATTTGGAGTCTCCAGCAGACGACTGGTGAATCCCAGCGTCCTGACAAAGTTAGGAAGCCCAAGAAGATATTCAAGCTTCTTTGAGTGTTGCTGGGATGGTCACCACTCACTCCTAGGGGGCTCTGTGGCTTTGAGCAACTTTCTTGCAGGTAAGACTGCAACAATGGGAAAGAAAACACAAAAATGTTCTCTCTCCTTTCAGACTTACTTTCTGAAAGTAAAAGTCAGTCTAGAAGTATAATGATGCCTTTATCTCAGAAAGCCAGTTTACACTGACATGTACAGGGAACACCTTACCTGTATAGGTCCCCTCCTGGGATGGTTCTGCCCATTTCTGGCACAGCCACAGTCCCCTACTAAGCCTAAGCTGGCTTTGATCTTCTTGCTATCATTGCCCAGAAATACAGGTGATCTCTCATACAGTTTAGGAGAAGATACTCAGAAGTGAAAGGAAGATGAACATTTACCTTATTTCATATTAGACATCTTAAAATACTCCCTTGCTTAAGTATATGACTGTGTTGCACTAATTTTCATAATGTGGTCATAACAGTTAAGGGAAGTTAAACACAGCTCAGGGAGATACACTCGTATTCTTAATTTGACTTCCAAGAGTGATTCCATGGGAACTCATGGGACTGCTTATATAAACAGAGTTACAGCCACATGCGAGCTTTGGTGGCAATGGATTGGTCTATATCCCAGTTAATTTTATGGACCTGCATCTTTGCTGATCAGTGCTTTTTCTCTGGAAATTTTTCCTGCAGCCAGATTTGCAAGGAGGAGCGTGGCGTACAACGGACATGCTGCACAGACACTCATCACAGAACCATACACAAACGTCATTCTCCTAAACCCAGCTGATACTTACAGAAAGAAAGGGTAGTTAAAGAAAGTATGGAAAAGGAAAAAGACAAACAAGTCAGCTTGCCTGTTGTTGAGAGCTTTTAGAAAAATACATCAGAAAATTTCACTTAATTCTTCCTTTTCCCTTTGCAAAAGACAGACAGCCAACCCAAAGGCATTTTAAAAAGCTCCATCTGCCCTGAGCATGCTCTGGTACACTCTCCCCTTCCTAGGGCTTGTGAAAATAAAAACCCGAGAAGAATCCTCATAGCACATTCACTGTAGCTCAACCACACCCCTGCTGGGGAGCCTCTGCCGATTGCAAACCCACATATGCAGTCCAGGGAGGACAGTTACTGGAGAAAATTATATTCCTATACTTTTTGTAGCCCAATTCTACCCTTTCCCAGCTTGGGGGGAGCAGATAGTGTTACACATTGCTCACCATGCCGTGGTAGTCAGTCAGATTTGGGCTGCATGTACAGACCCTCACGTTCAGACTGATTCCTGTGAACAGACAATTCAGTGGTACATACGGACACCTGCCATACATCCATTATTATGTTCAATAAAAACACAGAGAAACCAAAGTGAGGTTTCATTTCCACCAAACCTAGAGCACAAGTGAAGGACCAAAGGCAAGAGAAAAAATCCAATGGGCTGTTGGCCTGAGATCATCCGTTAATCACAGGCAATAATTAATCACAATTAATCACAGTCCAAGTGCACTGGCTGTGTCAGCCATAGTGAGCTTTCCAGCCTGAAAGGCACCCTTAAGTGAGAGAGGGGGAGGGCGATGGGGGGGACGTAGGTTAATCATGTAAGGAGATAAACATTGCAATGTTTAAGGCTAAGAAACATTCAGACATTAATGTGAGAGGAATGGCAAGCAATAAGTAAATCTATATGGCATGGAGATTTAATTTTAAGAAAATTAGCATTTGTACCTGTACGTGCTGTCTTCAGAAGAAGAAAGCAGAAATTATGTGAGCTACAGTATCCATTATCTTCTTTCTCATCTATGTTTCCATTATCTTTTGTAGAAAAATAGTTTGTGAATGAAGAAGGGAAACAGAAGGTGTCATGTACCAGGTATATTAGAATAACTTTGTTAATTTTCATACTGTGTAACAAGGTAGAACAAAATCATATAAAGAAACCTTATCTCTTTTCACAGATAAAGAAGAAAAGAAAATCTCTTTGTCATTTGTCAAATTGGTTTTGTACTCCTTTCTAGAACATAAATCAAAAGAGAAGTATCTCTAAAGAAATTATTTGCATGCATTGCAAGGCTTTTCAGAGGATGTTCAGGATCTAGGAGGTCACTGTGAACTTAATGAGCTTTTCATTCACAGGTAGCTTTCAGAAATACCTTTTAACTGACATAAGGAACTTTAAGAAGTTGTATTGTGTATGGCCTTTTAAGAGAGGAAGTATACAATAGCTTTTTGTTCATTTTACTTTAGGTGGAAAAGAAAAGTATTTTTGAGATGTCACATGCTATTGCCCAGCATCAGTCTGCGGTGTTCACTCAGGCACCGGTAGTGCACTGGTGCAGTACTGGTTGCACTGTACAACCTATAATTTGCCAGTTGAAGGCAGGCCATGCTGGGGAATGAAGGCAGCAGGGTGCTGTCTGTAGGCAGGGATTCTTGGACACACAGTGCCTCCTACAGGTACTGACAAGCTCCTCTGGGTGTCAACTTCATAGAATCATTTAGGTTGGAAGG
>NW_008585999.1:0-842 GCF_000691845.1 Merops nubicus | reverse complement strand
GGATCATATCAAAACCTCCCCTGACATGGGATTGGGACATTATGCTATATACCTATCATAGTGTGCGTGTGTGTACATACACATATGTACTGTTGCTTTGTTCTTTTTTGTACAGTAATACTATAGAACTAAATTGTTTTTTAATAAAAAAATATATGACATTATTCATAAGAATGATAAAAAAAACCCATAATGTTGAAGGCCAACCTACTGTGTGATTCCTAAGCTTAGTAATTATGGAGTAATCTTTTCAAGATAGTTTCAAGCATCCATAACAACTGTACAGAGGCTTTCTTGTTTTTTTTGGCTAGTTTACTAAAAGTTACTAGATGTAGAACACGTCCTACAAACTTTACGTTGGAGTTTGTAGCAGAAAAACACTTAAAGTCACTCTTAGCATGCTTTTATGCACACTGTATTTTTAAAGCAATGTCTTCTATTTTAGCCTATTAAACATGAATTTGATTATAGGGGACTATTGTGGTTTAGCCTCAGCTGGCAGCTAAACCCCAGCAGCTACTGCCTGCTGCTCCCCCCCTAACCCTACCACCTCCCCTGTCCTGCTATATGTCACGGGATGAGAACTGTGAGGAAGAAAAAACAAAAAGCCTGTAGGTTGAGACAAGGATAGTTTACTAAAGCAACAGAGAGAGAGGAGACAATGATAACAATAATACCAACAAAATAATAAGGTAGGTGTTAATAGACCCTTTACCCAAGATGCAGCAGCTCTCCCTGCTCCAGCCACAAGCTAACCTGTGAAAAAACAGATACCATGCTGCCCCTCCCCTTGTATAGAGGGCATGATGCTTCACCCAAGGGCAAATCATGCCTGACAGACC
>NW_008585998.1:4282-13918 GCF_000691845.1 Merops nubicus | reverse complement strand
TCACACGGCATCCCCGCACCTCACACGCTGTCCCCGCGCCTCACACGCCGTCCTTATACAGACCCGCTGTGCCCACAGCATCCCCACACCTCACACACCGCCCACGCAATGTCCTCCCTCTGTCCCTCTTCACCCTGAGGTGCAGCCCCAGCCCTGCCACAACCCTGAGGGCTCCACAAAAATGATCCAAGGGCTGGAGCCCCTCTGCTGGGAGGCTGAGGGAGTTGGGGTTGTTCAGCCTGGAGAGGAGAAGGCTCTGGGGAGACCTCCCGGTAGCCTTTCAGTACTTCAAGGGGGCCTGGAAGAAAGATGGAGACAGACATTTTTGCAGGGCCTGTTGTGACAGGACAAGAGGTGATGGTTTTAACCCAAAAGAGGGGACATTTACATTAGAAGGAAGAAATTTTTGACAATTAGACCCTGGCCCAGGCTGCCCAGAGAGGTGGAACTGATGTCAGAACACTTTTAGGCTGAATAAGCATACAATGAACTGGTCAGAAAAAGAAAACAAAAATAATGGAAGGCACTTAAGACTAAAGGATAAAATTACCTCAAAGGTTAAAATAATCAGAAACAAGTCACAGTCATTAAAAGTAGTACCTGAAGACAGAAAATTCTGACTACCTTTGTAGATAACACCTCGTTCTGGCTTCTTTACAGAAACCAGAGACAGATTTGGACAAAAATCGAAATATCAAGGTGTCCTGACATAACTGGTGATGAATTTAATGCTAAAAACCACACCTCTTAGAGGAGAATTTAAATATGAGTGTGGGACCACCTTCGTGTAATGAAATGGGTAATAGTATAATGAATAATGTGCACCTCGAGAGCCGCACGCTACCTTCCCTTTTCCTCCTCCTTTCTCTGGCTGTCCCATTAAATCCTCCCTGCTCAGATGACTCCGGCACACTTGTGTCGCTGAAATGGGGTGATCTGAATGTGAGCTGTCGTATTAAGGAGAAAAATGTCACCACGCTCAGAACACAGCTGCAGAACAGGCAGCGAGCGGGAATCTGCTGCATTAGCTCATCAGGCTGATTCTTCTGTTGCTTCCTTCCTCCATTTGGTGTGAGAACAGAATGACTGGGCGAAGGTGGAAAACCTTCTGTTAACCTTCTGGGAATGATAAAAATATGCAAAAGCCCCACAAGGAATCACGGAAGAAGGACACAAGTGGCTCTGAAAGAAGACAAAAATGAGATTATTTTACTATGTCCTTATATGTCACAGTGTTGCCCAGACTATACCATCATCATACTCCATTTTTCAGCTTCTGCAAAGCCAGTGGTGACTTTCAGACTTCAGCATAAACCATTCCTTAAATGAGATGCTTAATTCAGTTCTGCAGTGGCATGTTGTGCAACCCAGTCTGCTCTTCATCAGCACTAATTGGCCACCACAGCATCTACAGACCTGTGGCTAAAAGGAGCTGTTGCCATGGCTTTTGGGCTAGTGGTTTGAAATGCTGTTCTCAGGCACTGTTGCTTTGTCGTGTTCAAACTCCAGGTGTCCACTGCAGGACTTTTGTACCTGTATGAAATTAAATGGTGTGTGCCACAAGAATTCCAGTTTCTAAAATGTTTCACACTCAGGGGGACCAGCAATTTTCACGTTTCAGGCAGGGGAACATGCTGACAGAGGCATGTGCACCTTGGCTTTCCTCAGAAGGGCTCGTAGGGACTTCTCAAGGTGGTATTTTCAGTATTAAACAGTTCTCATGAGCCTGGGAATTAACACCCACTGCATTAGGAAATCTCTTGCTTCTGTTTCCAGATCTCTTAACTGTTCAGCTGAGTCTGTTGACTTATTTATTGTGTTCTCTTCCTTCACAAGCAGATTAGGAAGTTCAGAGGTTAAACTACTTATAAACTGACTTTTCACACAGGATTATTTCACACTTTGCTGCACAGATTTGCCTGGCAACGGATTTGCCAAACGGTTTCTGCTGCACTCAAGCAGTTGCCAGGTCCCTGCTAGAAAAACAGTGACAGGACAAGGGACAAGGGGCAGAAACTGGAACCCAGGAGGTTCCATCTGAACAGGAGCAAAAAAATAGTTCCTGTGAGGGAGATGGAGCCCTGGAGCAGCTGCCCAGAGAGGCTGTGGAGTCTCCTGCTCTGGAGAGATTCCAAACCTGCCTGGACACCATCCTGGGCACCCTGCTGTGGGTGACCTGCTGGAGCAGGGGGGTTGGATGAGCAGATCCCAGAGGTCCCTTCCAGCCCCACCACTAATACATCATTTTAAATTTTTAATTTTATAGAAGAAAATACATCCCATTGCCCTGTTAGTCTGTCGTCCCAAATAAAATAATAGCAAATAAAAAATAGCATATAATTAAAAATAAAACAGATAGTTCTTTGGTATTCCCTCACCTTTCTCACCCTCATTTTTTTAGTCTCTCTCTGACATTTTATGTATGTGCTAACTTTGTCACGTTATGAAGAATCATTTGGTTCCAGGAAATATCTAGCTTATTTTACCCATTGTATCAGCATTCATTTACTATTGTTTCCTAAGGAAGTTTGTGCTTTCACATGTTTCGTGTGGATCAAGAAAGATTGGTATCTCATTCATTGGTTTCCTTTTTTTTGTTAGGAAAAAAAACTCACCATAGCATCAAAGGTAAAAAATTAACACACTGTGCACACAATTTTGCAGCTGCATCAGCAGCAGGAAAACAAAGGTTGCCAAACATAGCATTTGTTTAAACAAGTGACAGGCATTCATAATTATACTCACTGCTGAGCATGAGAGTATAGAAACAAAGGCATGAAGAACACAGAAGATGTGATCAGGGCACAGAAGCAACTCCAGAGTATTTTCCATAAGGAACCTATAGGAATAATTTTCATTTCTATGGATAAAATCCTTGATTATGCTATTAAGAACAAAACAAGTACTTGAAGTTCCCCTGTCTATCCAGCTCCTGTTGGAGTTACTTTATTTTCTATATACTCTCATAACTGGAGAGAGACACAAACACATCCCTGGGAACTGTGCATGGACTGTCTTGAGACGTAATGATGCTTAATTCAAAGTTATATAAAAACATTTCTTAAACAAAGGTAATATTAATGCTGTTTTTAAATTTGCTGGAGTATTTCTCCTTTTATCAATAGGAAATTTCTCTGCTGTTGAAATCCGTTGCCAGCCTTCCTCCTCCAAGTACACACTTCCTCATCACTCACTTTCCAGACACTGTGTCCACTTGCAATTCTCTCTGACCTGTTCTTTGATTTTATTATAGACAACAGGTTAGGATCAAGTGGGTTTAGCTCCTGAGCCTGCTTCAGTTGGCTCCATGACTTAGGGCAAGACACAGGCATTTTCTGTTCTCACTCTGATCTCACATCTGGCTTGTGCTGAGTCAATTCCATTTCATTCAATGGAGACACTCCTAATTTCCATGAGTCAGGAGGGAAGAAAAGACCTCCAATTCCCAGAGGAAGAAACAGCATTACACATTTGATCATCCAGCTGGTCAAAGTTCCTGGTCTTGTGAGGTCATTTGTGCCAGCCTAAGAAGTAAGGTGAGAAGGGTCAGGCATGAGCTCAATGTTCTTTTATGTATTTACATACTGTTCCACCTCCCTGTACACACCATGGTAAAAATAATGATAGGAGGCTGTTCCCCTGCCCTGAGACCTGCTGCCCTAGCGAGCTCTGTGTTTGCTCTCTGCTGGACTGATCCTCCCTGGCTCATGCTCACCGCTGTCTCTGCTGCCCTTTACCTCTGCTACACAGCCAGGAGCTTTGCCCAGTATTTGCCAGCTTGCCCAGCTTTGCCACAGACCGTGTGCACTTGGTCAGGCACCATTATCATCATCAGTCTTGTTTTGTCACTGGGTTTATCAAAAGCCTGAAGGGGAGCTCATCACACTTAGTGGTTTTAGAGGATTTTATCCTTTTCTTCAAGATTGCCTGAGAACTGCTTTTTCCTTCAGTGTGTAGTCCCCACCTTCATATATTTTTTTCAGAAATCCAGATATAAAATCATAGAATCCTTTAGGTTGGAAGAGACCTTTAAGATCATCAAGTCCAACCATTGAGCCAATAGGGCTCTAAAGTCCTCTGCTAAAACAGATCAGATCAAAAAATGTTAGGCTGGTGAGCTCCATGGCGTTACCAAGTGTCCTAGCAGGATTCCAACATGAAAGACAAGCTTCCTTTAGGCTGGAGTACTGCCTAAAATGGGAAGTGTGAGCCAATCCACAGAGATGAGTGTTGAAGGCCACTCAGGAAGACCCGAGTGCTTTGTGAAAGCTGCCCCAGGTGATATTTTTAGCTTCTCCATCGAGGTCTCATGTGGACCCCTCAGCAGTGATGCCATCCCAGGCAGCTTCCACTATTTCTTTGATCATCCTTAGCTCTTATGCAACAACCACGAGTGAGGAAACTGTGAATTATGAAATCACTTTCCTTGTATCCTTTCAATTGCAGTAAAACTGCAAGACTGTGTTTTTTTCTGACTTGTTGTTTTCATTTGCCAATGTTACAACTGAGACAAAATCAGGACAGGAACACCCCTGCAAGCATGATGCCAGGAGAATCAGATTTCTTGAAACACTAGATCCAGGAGGTAATTTTCTCCCTGCAAATAACTCCATTCATTTGAAGTTAACTGGAATTTAAGTACTGGCAATGCTCTAGTAAGCATGAGGAAAACACCCAAACAAATATTGATCCTCTCTGTCCAGTCCAGAGGCACTTACAGCAAAAGTCAGATGGGTCGTGAGAATAAGAGATTTCTAAATTTTTACTTCTCTAGTTTCTGTGAAGCTGAAGGAAGCACATTTCCCTCCTATACACTCACACTCCACATCTGTAATTACCTGCAATTATGATCAACAACACGAGAAGTTTGATTTTGCAGTTCCTAGGCAGAACTCTGAGCTGACCAGGACTTGTTAGATACTCTGAAGCAGGCAGCTGAGGTAATAAATGACAAGAATTAGAAGAGCCTCCTAAATAGTAGGTTTTGGAATAGTAAATAGCACAGATAAGCTTGCCACATAAGGATACTAAAGAGGATTCCCTGAGCCTGAGCCTTGCACTTAGACCCTGCCTGATAAGAGCTGACAGACTTGTATATATTTAATGAAAATATTGCCAAGTAAGTTTTTAATTCAAAAGACCACAATTGGTTAAGTTAAACAAACAAACAAAAATTAAAAAAAAAAAAAAAACTGAAAAATGTTTCACAGGTACTTTTTTGGATTAAGAAAGGAATGTTTTTTAATGGGAGAATGTTAAGTCTTATTTGTGGTTGCTCTGTCCTTGATAGATTCTGTAGTTTTCAAAGCATGCCCTCCTCTGTACTTAATGGAGGAAAAGGATGGCATGGATGTAATAAATAGATTGGAATTATCAACGGCTGCACAGTACTTTTGTGCTGTGCTCTGCTGTTAGGGTGCATGTCTTCAGGTCTGTCTTTGGCTCTGTCTCTAGGAAGGACTTTGGACCTTTGTTGTTGTTTGTCTTCAGCCCTCTCTTGGTTTGCTTGTGGCTGGACTCTCTGGTTGGACCTTGGACCTGGCTTGTCACCGTTGGTGTTTGGGACTGTCAGTGGACCCTTCTAGCAGCTCTGCCTGCCGTGCTCACCCTCCCTGGGGTGGCACCTTGCTGCTGAGGTCACTGCCTGTGCTGGGCTCCCCTTGGAGCCCACTCCCTGTCCCTGGGGAGGAGCTGGCCCTCCCAGCTCCCTGACATGCCCAGGCACCCTCCCAGCTCCCCTCCCTTTTGCCCTATTGTAATCTGTAGTGTTTTAAGAGGTCCTTAGAGAATTAATTGTTTGCCTTTGGTTCTGTGCTTGGCCCGAGAAACTCTAGCTCTAACTTAGAAGCTACTTCTGTCTGTGCCATTTGCCTGGACTGCAGTTGTAGGAGGGAAAGAAAATATCCCAAAGAAAATGGAAGGATGGGCTTTGAGTGGGAGGAGCAATGATGGTTCCTTATATCTGTTTCTACTTCTAGTCTATACAAAATTATCCCTTTTCTGGGATATCTGATAGTTCAGAAGAACAATTTTCTCCCCTTGAGGTGACAGTGGTCCTGTGTTGTCTGCTTGGAGTCCAACCACTCCTCTGCAGGAGGTTGCTCCCTTCCTGTTCTCCTGGGCAAGCCTTGTAGATCTACCAGATTTCTGTGAATTCCTCAGTTTGAGCAGCCACAGTCCTCAGAATTGCAGCTGTTAACGATAGTAACTCTTAGCTATCAGTATTCAAATATACAACGATTCAAATGCAAAGCAGAAAGAAATGATAAGAAACCTCTCCTTGCATACAAACATGATTTCTCTAACTCTTTGGTGTTCCTGGAGCTAGATGAGGAAGAACCTGGAACACACATGTAGAATAATCATCAACTAGCCAGCTCCCCATCAAAACGTCCAGCCAGTGAAGAAGCCAGTCCAGGGATAAGTTGAAAATTAACTACTGGGTTAGCTCCACCTCTCCAGCCTGGCAAGGGTGCTCTTGAAAAAATTTATAAATAGGGCTGGAGACCCCTCAGTTATACTGAAGCTGTATATCCATGGGATTTTCTGCCTCTGCTTTTTGGGGATAGGTCACTATACTCTGTAAAGCTCTTGTGGCTGTTTCCCAAGGGAAGGTTCCAAGGGCCAAGGTGATGGCAATGAATAGCCTGAAGGCAAATGCCCTGGCACGTTTCTCCAAGCAGCTGAAAGGCATCTGGAGCCCAGCGGCGGTGCCAGGCCGGGGCTGCAGCTTGGCTGCCTGCACTCCCAGGAACAGGAACCAGGCACGTAAGTGGGTTTCGTTTTGTCCACATAGCCCTGGGCGCCTGCGTGAGAGAGAGGCAGAGAAACAAAGACACCAAATGTGAGAGTGTTGCTCTTCCTTCTTAGTTGTCAGCTAACCAAAAAGGGAAATCTGAGACTGAATGATTAAAGAAAAAGGAGTGACTGGAATGAGAGAAACTAGAGCTAGAAATACCTTACTGGGTTGCATGATTTCTCTCCGTGGGCAGGATTAAAACATTAGTGGGTTGTTTTTCATTGTAGCCACAGGGAAGAAAGAGACTATACAGCAATTAATTTTTCATTTTGTCCTGCAAGGTTTTGACTGGTTTCAGTGAAAACTGGATTGCTAAGTATAATTCAAAGCACATTCCACACAGATCGATTTTGAGTGACTTTGAGTTTCCCAGACACCACAATCTTTAATTTTGAAAATGAGGCCTAATAGAAGCACAAACCACAACCCCTACCAGATGTGGTGTATAGGCAAAGTACAGTGAATCACTTCCTGAGATGCTGGATGCTACTGGGAGATGTCAAAGGTTTAGTTACTTCAAATTCTGATTAACTTATCTACAACTAAGATGAGGCCAGCCAAAGACCGTGTGGCTACTCGCCTGTGTGCAGATAACTTCAGCTGGAGCAATAGTCATTTTTTATACCTAGGAAATAATTTTGTTTCCTATTTTCCTTCTGTAAATGTATTCAGCTTACTAACAAAAAACAGCCAGATCCCTGCTTGAATACTACAATGTGATTCCCTTCTATTCAAATTATCAAACAACAAATCCTGTATTTACTTACCTGGTGAGAAAACAGCTGATTTTGTGACAGATATACATGAAAGCAGGATGGAGACAAGCACAAGGCTTTGTTTATATTGAAAGCTAGAAGAAATATTCAGTAACTTTCAGTGTTTAATAGCTCTACACTTATAAATGCATTTTTGAAGATGATGCAAATATACTTTCTGCCACTGAGTGACTGGCATTTCCAAAAAGCTGGGAGGTGGGCTGCCAAGTGCAACGTGCCCTGGGTGGTACATATTGCTAGACACAGGAGCTTTATGTAACATATAGCACAGTAGCTTCCCTGACCCTCAGCACACCAGAAATAATTCAGAGCAGTTCTTATGAAGACACACTGTTTGCAAAGTTTTCCAGAGTTCTCAGTCTAAATTTTCTTTCTTTGTTCCTGCTGCTCGGGATTTCAGGAAGGGGACATATTAGTGTTAGTTTTCTGTTTCATCAGTGAAGATGTTACTCTAGGGAAGTTATCTGACATTGGTTAGTGAAGTAAGAAGGTAAGCTGGAGAAAAGCTGAGATCTCTGGGTCTCAACATGTGATGGAGAAACTAATTGGGTTTTGGTTACCCATGGTCCAACAGTTCCCAGTAAGGGGCTCTAAGATGCTGTGGGTTTTGCTGTGGACACTCATCCATGGAAAACTGTCCTGAGAAACCAAAACTCACTTCATGGTAACACACATTCCAGGAAGAGATCATGCAAGGCTGTAAGACCACTGCTGATTAAATCAACTACACTTCCTATCTATCTCTTTTTACTCCCATTCCTCCTTTCAATTTAAGGCAGGTCCTATTTATTACTTCAATCTTTCTCTACTCGGTGACATTCATGCAGGAAATGCCAAAACAAACTGATTCAGGAAAACACTATCTTTGGAATGGCTGCTTTTGGCTGCCAGGGAGTAGGCACCAGCTCTGAGCAAGCCAGCCTGCAGGTTCCTCCATCTGGTTGCTAGACCCTGTGCACAACATGCCTCCAAAGCAAAAAGCACATCCCATTAAACTCCACTCTTCCCAGCCGACAGCACAAACAGTGCTTCAAGGACAAAAACTTGATCAAAGAAATGGTAAAATTGGACTACTGAGAGCTTAGGTAAGGTCTTTAATGGAAAGTTCACCACTTCCCCAAATTTCATCTCCTATCTCTTCTCCCTCACCCTTCCCACACAGGGAAGTTGTCTCTCCCCGAGCTGGGTGGTGATGCTGTCACTTGGCAGTTACCTCAGACACTGGCTGTGAGGATTGAGGTTAAACAATTCAAAGGCTGACACTTCCCAGTGTCCCAGCCTTTTCTTTCCCTGTAAGGACAAAAGTAGATTTTTCTGCCCTTCACTGGGAAAGGAGTGTAGAAACATTGCTGGGAATCATGGCACATATGTAAAAATTCTCTGTGAGGTGGACTATCAGAGTGGGTGGCTGCAGTGAGCCCTGCAGTATCTCCTAACAGTACCTGGAGGTTGTGGTTTCAGGCACCTCTTCATACCACAGAGAGGGAGCTGCTGGAAATGCTCTTCATAGGGATTTTAAATCAACAGAGTACATCCTCACCCTGGTAATGATTGCCAGAGCAGACTGGAATGGCTTTTTTCTTTCTTATTCTTCTAGAAGTTATAAGAAAAGCAGAATCCTTTAGGTTATTTTTGAACGAGCCAAGTACAGCAATGACACACAATCTAGGTGTGCCATCTCCAGGACTGCACATACAACTGCAGTAACCACACAGACTGGCCATCAGATACCTTCTAAGCTTTTTTCCATGCTGAGTTACTAAGCCCCGCATGGATAATTTTAGCAAATGTTTTCATACAGAAAAGATAAAAGCCTCTCTTTGCTTTACCTTGCCAACTGGAATCACCTCCTCCTTATCTGGACTTAGCCACAGTCACTGCCTTCTCATCCAGGCTCCTGTTGCAGCCAAGCAGTCTGGAAGCAGAGAAAAGCTCAGTACTTCCCAATCTGCCCCTGCTTTCCTGTTGAGCCCAGAGAACTCTCTCACTTACATCCCTTTGATAAAAAGCACTGGACTGCTTCTCAATACGCTGGCCCGCATCACAGTCCAAATCTGACAT
>NW_008585998.1:0-4251 GCF_000691845.1 Merops nubicus | reverse complement strand
AGGACTTTCAACACCTTGTCACCATGGACCTCAGCCAGCCACCACTGTTATCCTCCAAAATCTTGATTCAGAACTACAAAGCTTCAAAGAAATCAACCTATCTTGGATTCCCTCTGCAATATTTAAGCCAAGTGGCTGAAGCAGAGCCACGGTCCTTTAAAGTTTAAAATGGTTCTTTATTGAGTTTCAGTGATATGTTTGGTTTCATTTTTCTAACTCAGGATGGGTTGCTAAGGAAAGGACTCCTGCTTAACTTCATAAAAAACCAACACATTTGCTTCAAGAGGGTGGGGCTTCTCAACTGTTCCCATCACACCGTCCTCCCCCTTTCACCCCAGAGCTGGGTGAAGCTTGTCTGAAAATCCCTGTGTAAACAAATCAAAGTGCTTTATTCAGTGGCTTTTTATTTTTATTCCTTTCTTTTTAAAGATTAAAATCATAAAGACTGAAATCCACAGAAGCTGAGTCATTTCACCACTCATTCTTACTTGACAATCACCTGAATTAATTTTCATGCTCTCAGTTTTGCAACCCAAATGTGAGAACACTCTCCTCCCCTGCATACTTAAAAGGGAATTTAAAAATGAAACACTGACAAACGTTTTGTCTCTTTAAATCCAGTTTACAACCGTGTAAATTGGCAGTAAATGGTTTCATTTAACTGAATTTATTTTGGATTTTTACCACAGAACTGCGGCCTTCAAAATATTTTCTTGGAAATCATGTCATAAATCATGATAATCCACTAATATCCACGACCTGTAATTTCATCTGGATCTTGACTCCCACCTCAAAGCGTTTGGTACTTGTATCAACACAAACTGAACTTTTCAACAATTATTCCAAGCAGAGCTGTTGAAGTATCCACAGTGTCAATTAATGACAGAAAACAATTCCAAAGATTGGTTCTATTTAGATGGCTCTATACATCTCCTTCAGCTGAGAAAGGCAGGGAAAAAAACACAGTGCAAATGTAAGAAGCCTCCAAATACTACAAAATTCAGTGGAGCATCACTGTGTCTGTCTAGAAGGTTTAAAAAAAAATGCAATTAGGTCTGTTTGTGGCAGATCTCTCCCCATGGGTGACTCATTTTGGTTGTGCTTGTTATATTACAATATTGACTATAACTGCTCTGGCAACACCATATGCACAGAAAAAAGGTAAATGAGACCAGACCCTTCCTCAGGGAGCTGATGGTAGATGGAGCACACAGAAAGCAAAGGGGGCAAGCTCCACCCTATCTTTAGTCTCACTTTTTTTCTTGTGGCTTTTCTTTTTAACCTTGCACATTGGAAAACAGAGTTTGTGGCAGATCTCTCCCCATGGGTGACTCATTTTGGTTGTGCTTGTTATATTACAATATTGACTATAACTGTTCTAGCAACACCATATGCACAGAAAAAAGGTAAATGAGACCAGACCCTTCCTCAGGGAGCTGATGGTAGATGGGGCACACAGAAAGCAAAGAGGGCAAGCTCCACCCTGTCTTTAGTCTCACTTTTTCTTTTTAACCTTGCACATTTGAAAACAGACCTGGTCAATGAGGTTTCTATTTCTCTTTCCACACAGATGCTGCATCACTTTACCTCATCCACTAGGCCAATTGCCAAATTTCTGGTTGTGGTGTTTCCTATGCACCCTCCATTCAGGAATACAGAGCATAGCTGAAACCTCCCAGATGGGCCAAAACCACAATGATTTTGGAAAAACAGAAGAATACAGAGATACTGTAATTCTGGCTTCTGCTCTCTCCAGCTTGATGCATGAGAGCCCGTTTCTCTTCCACAAGCCACTATCTGTAGCTGGGACGTGGCCAAAAAAAAAGTCTGTTTCTGGAATAGTCCAGAAAAGAATATTTTGGCCATGCTAGATGCTGGGAATAAGGTTTAGGACTCATGTTTCCTTTTGTACAGGTAGTTTTTGCCTTTCTGTTTGCAGTTTCCAAACAAACCATCTCACTACCACTGAGCTCATAATTTGAAGGGTTTTTCTTAACGCCCTAGAGAAGTAAAGGTTTATTTAACTAACTACTAAAGTTTTACTGAAATTTATGCTCAGTGGGAAATAACGTGCACATAAAAAAACGAGTGCAGATTCTGTGAATGATTCAGAAGCAGAAATGTTGTAGGTCATATTTCTTTTTATACCTGAACAGCCCAACATTTCCAAAAGCCTGCACCGTAAGAACTTTGCTTTGGTGGCACCCCACAACCCACAAGGAATGACTCACTCTGTTCAGCTTAGCTGCTCTATAATAAACTTTACATCTGCAAAACTTGCAGGGAAGGATCAAATCCCCAAAAAGCCTCACAGAATTTGGTTATCTTAATGCTACAGTGTAAAGGAGTGGAGTTTGAGGCTTTTTTCCAACTGTTTATAAGCATTAGGAAAGTGATAATTGTATAGAAACCAGATTATGCTCTGCAGGAGCATCTGTATTGTTGATACAGGGCATACATTCATCAGTTAATTTGGTCAACATGATTTCTGAGCTGCCAAAGAGTATCATTTGTGTTTAGAGGACATGTCACAACGGAACATGAAGGAATGACAATCTTATTTTGTTAGTAGATGAGAATAAACCCCATTATATCTTGTTTATGCTCAATATTAAACTATCTGAAGCTATCTCAGAGCTCCATGCTGCAAGTAAACATGAAGCTCGTATGCACTGTCCTCACTACCTGTTGCTCCTCAGCAGCTTCAGCAAAAGAAACATCTGACCTGTGCTAAATACAGTTGCCTAAACGCGATCAACAGGCTATTAAAGTGTGATTAAACTTGAATGAATAATGATGTTTATGGGCAACAACAGTTTTCAGTTCCATCAAGTACTTATCTCTTCTTTATTTGCAATTGAATGTATATATTCGCAACTGAAATCTGCCAAACAAAGAAACAAAAAACCAAAAAACTCTTCCCTTTAAAGAAGGCATATCTTGGCAGGAAGTAAAATGAAATTTAAACCCTGTTTAACATCCTAAAATCACAAGCTGTTTGTCTTTGTACATCTCCAGATGAGCTGCTTCCTCATCGTGTAGCCACACAAAGCAAACCAGTTCCCAGATTTCAACCTCCCCTCACTCAGTTCAAGAGTACTTTAAATATGTTATCCTGTGAATGTGCTGGAAACGTCTTACACAATGTTGTAAGCTAGAGAAAACAGTTCTCATTTGACTCTAGCTGAGCATCTAGTCTTGTCTCCATTTCAGTAAAAAATTCTCAATGCTATATCAGGTTCCTCATGAAAATCCAAAAATACTCACTTTAATAACATATGAAAAAATCCAGAATGTAAATGCAGATTTGCAAAACGATTTTAAGAGAGCAACCAAGAAATACACTTCAAAACAGGTGGCAAGATGAATGCCAGGAGCTGAGCTATCATGTTCTGCTCCTGGCTGCCCAAAGGACCCAGTAAAAAATGACACTTATTTAATCTCTGAACTTTCACAGACAACCAGCTTTCTACAGGCTTTCATTTTTTTAATTTGGGTCCTTCTCTGGCAGTTGTAACACAGAAAAGGTGCAAAGAGCAATCAAGGTTTTAACCAGTTTCATCAAAGCCTGCCTCAAGCAGTGTCAAACGCTGGATGAATTTGCTCCTTTTACCATCCCTATTTTGGTCTCCAGCCTTTGGGGCAGATTGGGTAAATTGGCCATAATGTTCATTTCTCCTGATTTTCTGTGTGTAGTTTGGGACAGGGACACCACTGTGCCAGAAGCACCTATATCCCTGTGGGAGAGGGATCAGGCTCCAGCCCACCTTCTGCTGGGAGAAACCAAAACCTCCCGTTTGAGCAAAACTAGACAAGAACCAATGCTAATCCCAAAAAGTGTGTAAGCGAGCCCTGACACCACCACCCAGAGAGGAAACACATTTTGGTGTGAGTCACAGCATTATTTTGCTTGGAAGAGACCTTTCAGATCATGGAGTCCAACTGTTTAACTGCCAGGTCCCCGCGGACCCTCACACCACATCTACACGGCTTGGAAACCCCTCCAGGGGTGGGGACTCCACCACTGCCCTGGGCAGCCTGGCACAGCCCTGGGCAACCCTCCAGGGCTAGAAATTGTTCCTCAGCTCCAACCTCAACCTCGCTCGGGCAACTTGAGGCAAGTCACACAGAGATTTGCCTAACCGTGGGGGGAGCACGCCCCAACAGGGAACCACGCTCTCTCTCCTGCGGCGATGCCGCGGAATAAAGTGCCGGGAAAAGCCGCTCTCGGTCCACCCCTGAGGGAAAAGC
>NW_008585997.1:0-34698 GCF_000691845.1 Merops nubicus | reverse complement strand
CCCCGGTGCCGCGGGGGGTGTTGTAATGCTGCCCAGCGCCCGAAACCCGCGGCGCGCTGCTCCTGCGGTTCTTCACCTCTCCTTGCCATGAAACCGCCCGCAATTAAGGAAGCTGAGGCTGCCTAGCTTGCTCATCCGTCCACTTTATACTGCACAATTCATAGCTACCTCGGCTTGTTGATTTAGAAGGAAATCTCACCCTCGCTGTCAGGCTTAGAACTGTCAGGGGTAACATTTAGGATTTTCGGTATTTGTTTTTTTCATTTCTGTATTTGAGTTTTCACCAATGTGTGTCATAGGTTTGCAGCCAGATGCTTTTGCAAAATGGATGAAATATCAAATACCCTGCTAGGTAAATCTCAGTAAGTTACATATCGTCTAGCAATACTATTATGGGTAACAGGTGATAAATAGCTTTCTACAAATGCAATATTCATGCATTGTAAATGTGGGGAGTTCTATAAAGGAAGTTAATTCTTTTTGCACCTCAGTGAATGCTAGTGTCATCATCCTTACGTAAATCACTAGGGAATTTTCCTGTGGCACAAGCCTTTTAGGCAAGCAGGTTATTTAACCTTTATAAAGAAAGTTACACACTGTTATGTTTGTTATCAAATACATATTTTTATTCAAGTTCATATGCAGAATAAGCAAAGTCCTAATAAAGATGCATGTGCCCCACCCCAATAAGTTTACAGCCCAAGACAAGGCTATGATACGCACCAGTACTTATCTCTCTAAAATACCTGAGCGTTAGATATTTAAATGCTTTTCTCCATCAGGGCCTCAGATCCCTTTAAGTTGCCAAAATAAGAACATATTTTCATTAAAAGCATATGATCAAAAAAAAATTGCTACAGCAAGCTAGTCCAATATCCTGGGTCTGACTATAGTCTTTAGCAGATGCTGAAGGGAGAATAGTGCAAGAAACAGGATTAGTATTCAGTGATATTTTTCTGGTATATCCTTTGAAGTTCCAGCAAACTGTAATACAGGGATTTTGCAAACTGGGGTTTGCTCCGAGACTATCATACTTAGTAAGCCGTTAAATTTCTCTACTCCCTTTTTAAAATCTGTTTATACTTTGGTCTCATTCACATTCTGTGGCAATGAGCACCACAACTGAATTATGATTTGTGTGAAAAAGTACTTCCTTTTGTTTATGAACCTGCTGTATGATAACTGTATTCAGTGCTCCATAGCTTTCGTATGTGACAAGGAGTGCACACTGTATCTGCTAGGGATGTCCTCTCAAACCGGAGCAGCTACAGCACTGGCAGATTAAGTCCCTTCATTTGACTTGTCACTGATTTGACAGGTCTGTCTAGAGGTGTAAAGTCATATTCAGCCCTTGGTCTAGGTTGAAATCTACAGATAAGCATAATAATTCTTTTTATTGTTATGCAACATGGACACTTGTGCACCAAGTGTAGCCCTGAACTCCTGAATGCATTTTCAAGCAGGCTACTGAAAAGCTGTCTGTTGAAGATTAGCTCCCCACACTCTTGATTTGAATTGAAATCTGACTGACTGCTTGGGAAAAAGTTTCCTATCCTAATCCAGTTTTCTACCTACCTAGAAAAGAAGATGAAATGTTTTATTCTCAGATTGCAAAATTCTTGATTTTTAAGAAGTAATAATAAATACAAAATGCAAGCTATATGTCAAGGGACGTGAATTAGCATAACTTCTAACTGTTCTGTGTAATGTTCATTATAAGGATATGCACATTGAACAACATGCATAGTTTCAAAAGTAAGGTTTAAATGTCCCATAAAATCTGATTTGGAAGTAGCTGTGACACAAGTTCCTCTCCCTAAGAGTACTACCGAGTTTAAATCATGCTTGAGGAGCACTAGTATCGATCAGCCCGACATTGCAGAAATCTTTCCTGATCTCACCAGTAGCCCCATTTTGATTTCCTCACAAGAATAATAGAGGAATAAGAAGAATTTATTATGCAGAGAAGGCAGAGAACTACAAAAGCACAACCTGGACTTGGAAGTTCTCACAGTTTGAAATCAGTGGCAGGCAGAACTTGGAGCAACACAATCCACAGCAGAACATGGACAAGCAGAGAATGATAGAAACCCACGTGAGTTGTGAAACCCTTCACAAAAAAATAAAATACTGGAAACCTCGCATGCAATGACCCTCATTTCCCAAAAGAGTGGTATCATTATGAAGACAGGATAGGAGGGATGTCAGCCAATCTCAGACTCAAACTAAATGTGAAAATTATTTTCCACTTATAAGTAGCGTATATGTGTGTATTTGTGTATATATATGTAGCAAATCATATCTATATATAGTATATAAACTTCCCTTCACAGAAAACACATTAGCTTGACCAAATGTTACAATCCTAGTATCTTTTAAATAGCACATTCTTATTTGTATGCTTCACACACATGCCTTTAAGTATGAAACATATGGAGATTTTTATGAATGTGCTGGAAGTGTACTAAGTGAAACAGTACTAGTGGAACTAGACAGTTCCATTAGCTCTCTCCTGTTCATGTCTCCATGATGTCAGGTAAGGATTTATTTTGCACTTGCAGCAAAGTCTCAGCTTAAGTTTTTTAAAATAAAAGTATATCCTCACCATACTCATAGTGCTTATTCTGTCAATACAGAATTATTTTTCTAAGAACATAAAATTCATGTACTAATTGGCTTGAGTTATAATAAGTTAAAAGAAATTTAGCATTTCTGTTGGCCTGTTCTTCATCCTAAGCATTCTCAATAATGAAATAATGCAATCAAACTTTTAATACTGTTAATTAATTAAAAGCTTATGCATAGGGTATAAAAACAAATTGATAGATTTAAATTGTAATTAAGTTTACCTATTCATGTTTGTAGCTATTGGCTATAACGATACAGGCTGTAAGAATGCTTGTGTGAGTAGCTTTGGTGCTAACTCTTGGGTGGCTACTGCACCCTCCAAAGGAGCTCAGCCCTTCAGCGCAGCACTTGTGTGGGTCTTGGCTACAGTGGGTCTGACACAGGGAGCTGCACGAACGTCTCGCCCTGATCCTCTGGCAAGTTCACCAATTCAGAGACGTCTTTTCTGCAAAGATATGTGTCTTGACCTGAAGTCGGGTATCTGCTCTCAAAAGGTTTCCCTTGGCACTGCTGCTGTCTCTAATGTGCACAAAAGAAGCAGCCATGCAGTGTGACTGTAGGCAGGAACCCGGGGAAAGGTTTAAAGCACACAGAGTCTGCACTGCTCCTCCTGCCCAGCCACGAGGTAACCTGGGCCCCAGCTAAACGTGGGTCCTCCAAACCAACACAGGGGCTTGATTTCCTCACACGCTTTATTATTTTGCACTGATCTGGAGATGCAAAACAGATCTAAATGCATTTTAAACAATGGGTGTGTTTTAAATAATTTGTGCTGTTCTGGTATACTAATGAATCGGGGCTTGAATTTTTTATTATTTTTTTTTTAAAGATAAAACCAATGCAATCATTTTAAGATTGATTCTATCATATCTTCATGTAAGTTTTGAGTGATAGCTTTGTCTTTAAGATCCTTGTTTATAAAATATGGATGAAATGCTTCTTTCATACAATCAAAATTTTCATACATTATTTACTTTGTAAGCAAATGGCAGCACATTCTTAAAAATCAGTAAACTTCTAGACAGGATGTACATAGGGAATTACAGGTACAGAGGTGGAATAAAAGTAAAAGGTTAATAGAATCTTAAATTCTAATTACATATTACTTAAAGACACTCAGACATCTTAAACACTATGTCTGCACCGCATATTCTTTCTCCACGCAAAGCTACTATGTATCTAGTCTTGTTTCTTCAGTGAGAAGGGGAGTAAATTAGTGAGTGATGTATTTACACAGCTATGCAGCTTCTGCTACCAAAGCAGCTTCATTTAAAGCAGCTTGGCTGCTCTCTTCATTGATGCCAGCTTTGTGCTTCTGAAATATGAGAAAGACCACAAGCCAGACCACTCTGTATGGCCCTTACTCTACATGTAAAGACTAGCAGAGTATACCACCAGAGTAATGTTGCCTTTAAAGGGAGCCCACCACTCAGTCATGGCTCCCTGCTGTAAACATCAATTTTATGCCACCTTGCTTTGTAATTTTAGTTAAGTGCAAGTCCAAGCAAGACTTGGTCTTACTCTGTTCAAGGAAGGCTGAAGATTGTTTGGGATCTTTTGCTGTGTTGTGTTTTGCTGTGCTGTGGTATGCTTTAACATGGTCTTCATTTATCAGCAACTCTTGTCAATAATAAGTAAAATAATCCTATGAGATAATGCAATTAAACCACGGGAATCTTAGATGAAAGCTGTCATGGTGTTCTGAGCATGGCATTTTTATGCCTACTCTAGTTCAGACAGCTTTTAAATGAGAGAGGTCAAAACTCTGGGCACCTCAAGAGGCCTTGTGCCAGCCTAGGCACACTGCAGCCATGATGAGGAGCTTCAGATTAAGTTGTTCACAGTGGCAGTATCACCACTGGCCAGCTAGTATCACCATATACACAATGATCTCCTAAAAGCCTAAAGTAGAGGGAAATCTGTAGTAAACTTTTAATACCGTGGTTACTGTTTATCATTTATGTAATAAAAGTAACCTTCTGAAGTAAGGAATTTCTTGTCCAATCCACCTTATTACGACAGCACCGCAGGCAGTACACACTTTCTGACATTCACGTTGTACCAGACCTTTGGGTGGTGTAGATACTGCTTTCTCAATGATTTGCATCATAGGAAAATCAAGAACAGTGAGTAATAACTTCCTGTACAAGGGCTTCACAAGTAGCCCTGTTTTAATGAATGTAGGTGGGAAGTGTGGTCCTAATTACTCAGTGTTGAAAGGGTACTTTTACTTCCAAGTCTTATTATCTTCAGAAATTACAAAGTCCTAAAATATTAATCAGATACTTCATAGCTTTCAAGATGTGTTTGGGAAGAAAGGAGTGAGCTGTGCAAGTTATTTTCTATGATTCAGATAGAATGATATATCCACAAATTGTTTCGATGCTTGAGTCTAAACTAGTTTGCTGGAATTCCTCTGTCACACAATGATCTGATAATTTAACTAATACAGCTTGATAGATCTGATAATCTGGTAACCAGAATTTAATTTGTAGGATATTTTCACTGTTTTATGTATTGCATGTGTTTAAGGATTTTTTTATAAATACTGACCATTACAATGTGAAAAAACCAAAATGCTGATAATAATCATTGTCTCAGATGTATGGTAAGCAGCATGCTGACCAGAATAGACAAGGATGTTTTTTAAATCTCTGTCTGATTATTTGATATGTAAAATCAAGTCATAAAGGTACCATAAAAAAATCAGTTAAGTACTCATGTAGTGATGATCCTGAAAAGGATAGAAGGAATTCCTTTAACCAGTGAATGCAGCAACTTCATTAATTATGAAGTTATGAAAGTGGCAGCTTTGAGCTGATAGCTCATGTAGGACTGGGCATTGGTCATTGATTCAGTACACAATGATTCACTATACAGAAATCTGACTATTGGATTTGTCCTGAGCTCTCTGCAGAAAAACCATCCTGTATCAAGTATGTCTCAAAGCCTATGTCTGCACTGAATATTGCAATGTAGGGTGGAGAATCTGACAAAGGTTGAATACTCAAAAAAATCTAGTTAAAGCAACACTGAGCCCTCTGCAAGAAATTGACCTTATTTTACCTCTACTCTCTGCATGTCATCTTGTATCCTGCAGTATAGGATACTTTGAAACTGAGAAATCCACTCCTGAAATTTCTCTGATTTTAAGCTGAATGGCTTCTGACGGCATTTACCATGAAATATGTTTCATACTACTTCAACCATTGTCTTAGCTCTTCTTAAACCTGCTTCAATAGATCAATAAACCTCTTCATCTAAAGACATCACAAATGTCGTTGCAATATCAGTGAGTGAAAACTACAGAATTAACATGGTTTTTGCATGACTGTCTAAGATGGTGGCTTACATTCAACCAAAGTAATTCCATGTTTCCTGTGATTTACTTATCAAAGGATCCAGATCACCTTAAGTCACTGATTTGTCCTGGTTAGCTTATATTGTTCCCTTGATATTCATCCACTACAAACAATAGCATTAGCAATGTTTATGGTTCCTTCTGTTTTCGTTCACAGTAGAGGGGAAGGTTATCTAAAAGAACATATTCCTGAAGGATCCAGTTAGAAACACACCTGCTTAATAATAAGTATTCCCCATTTTTAATTTCAGACCGTGATTTATCAGGTTTGAATACATTTCATGTTTATCGTGTTGATTTTTATCATGTTTATTCTACAATCATAATATTTTGTGTACTGATACAAAGCAACATATTTATATGGACAATATATGCATCAACTTCAGCCATCAAATTGGTAATCTTATAAAAAATATTAATATAACCATCTCATAGTGCTCTCAAATATATATGGTTTTAAAATTTGTATTTAACATAACTGATATTGAATGGCTTTGATTATATTGAGTTCAATCAAGTCCTTAATGTGTTTATTACTATTATTATTCTATCAAATCTGTGGGATGAGGTGGACATAATTTACATTCATTATTCTTTACTTTCATACATGGGAGAGAATTGTTCAAGCAAATACATCAAGAAAGTGTAAAGTTTAGGAAAGGGGAGTGGCTCATATCTGTGTGTGCATGATATAACAGGAAAAGTATATACCTTGTATGACTTCACTTCTGTTGAGAATTTTTCTTGGTCAGGCATGTAATGCTGTGACAAATACTGTGATCTGGTTTCATACAATGTGTAAAAACAGGTGACATTTCAGGAACTTTTAAGAAAACAGAGAATCCAGAAAATTCAAAACTGTAAAAGAGGAGGGGACTATCCATCATACTATGATTATTACCTTGAGAATCTAGAAAATTTACTAAACACTGAGAACAAATACAGAACACATTAGGAAAAGGCAGTTACTGTCTTTCCAAATTTATGAGATCTAGACCTATTAAATGTTTTAAGACAATTGCCCCATCATGCCACCTTTTATACAAGATGTTCACTTTTCAAACAAACACAACCACCTCTGCATGCTGTGGTAATAGCACAAAATTAAAAATTTTATTGATTTCAAGGTTCAAAATTTAATATTAAGAATCCTGTCTCCCACTCCACTTGACAGCTTCCCTTTTACCAATGTGATGCTCATATATAAAAATATAAGAGAGAGCTTAAGATTCAGAAAATTTCCAGATCCAGAAAACTTCCAGGACAAAACTGGGACTCTCCAGTTCAATCAGAAATCAATCTTTCTGATAAAGTATTCTTAGACATTCTGAAGATGGAACTAGAGCAAAACCTACTCAATATAATTACACTGTTCCCTTGAATATGTAACCTGAATATCAATATGTACAGTATTAGTTATGGCCATGTTAGAAAAAAATCCTCAATAAGCAAAAGACTTAAAAAGCAAGAATTTGGATGGTTAAGCAATGTGTCCCTACATTTAAAAAATCAGAAAGAGAAAATGAAAGCATATAGCCGTTAGTATAATAGCTTCTGCATATATCTCCTGACATTCGGATCATCAGTTCTTTAAAACAATCTGGGATTTTTGTGATACATTAAACCATTACTTGTAGATCAGTCGTCCTCATAAAATGAGGCAACTCAAACATGATAAATTCAGTCAAATAATGACTGTCCGATCTTTACCAAATTAAGTACAAAAAAAATTCTATGCACATTTCTTTCGGATTGTTAGTTTTTATTATAAAAGATCCTGTAGGAGCACAGTTGTAATACACACAAGAAAATACCTTTTCTAATCCCAGATTACTATGAATTTTAACAACAATGCAGTCTTGGGCTTGATCAGAGCTTGGTCTAGGGCAGATGCTTTAATCAGGCCATATCAGCATATACTTGATATATACTTATATGTATTTCTTTGTAATTTAGCCTAAGATAGTTTGAATTAATTGCCTTCTGCTTACCACGGTGAGAGAGCACATCCATGGGCTGTGGCATAAGTTACCACCAATCAACTCCCCTGGTAAATTTGCCCTGAAGTGTGCTGATAGTGCAAGTAAGTGCACTGTAGTTTATTTCTTAATGAAAAGAAGTTACTGCATGTCCCTTTAAAGATGGGGGAAAGGTCTCTTTCAATTCCTGTAAATATGATCTAAAAGAACTTTTAACATAAGAAGGCCAAATTTGTCTGAAAGCAATTTGCTGCAGACCCATCTCTAGATGGGATTCAGTTGGTTTAAGGTTCATAGGCATTTCAAGACTCTAAATAATTGAGTTGCTATTAATGTGTAAGGCATTTTTCCATTAACCTGAATGGACTTCTATGGCAAAAACTATTCTTACACACAATGCTAGCCATCAGTCGTATTTCAAACATGTGAATGCAAGGCTCTATTTAGGCTCTTGTTAAGTAGAAACTGTTCTGCTGGACAGTGAGATCATATACAAGGGGACTGAATGCCAGAGACACCTTGATTTTGACTTCACCCTGTGCTGTGAGGTACTAGCTGGGATCACCTAAAGATCATATTTTATGTTTTAAAACCAAGTTGGATTGTACTCATACAGCAGACTTTCTTCTTTTTTTCCTATGTTAAAACTCAAGTTTTGTAGGTGAGAGACTGTTTTAAATTGTGGTACAGTCCTATCCTCTAAGGCACAGAGTGTATCCAGCACAGTGCCAAGCAAATCAACTGCTGTCGAACCAGGCTGGCAGCATGTGCTCAGCAGCATTCTGGATTAAACTGCTTTTCATTAGTATGGCTCATTCCAGTAGGTGGCTTAGTAGTAGTTTTAAGCACACTGGAAATTAAGAATGTAACCTGGAGGAAACACCCTGGCTAATTGCATCCCAATTTCTGGCTGTTTCCAGCAACCAGTTCTTACCTTTCCTTTCTTTCCTGGATCAAGTTAATATTAAAAGCAGAAGGGGCTTTTTTACATCTATTCTTTCTTAAAGGCTGTTCCAAAGCTTCTGTTGAGTACTTTTTTCTAATTTCCAGCCACATTTATTCAAAAACAGCTTATTGCCCATTTGTCCTTGTGTAATCATCCATACTACATTGGTCTTCCTCTGTTCCATTTCTGCACCTGACACACTCATCTCCCTTCCTGTTAAACATTTGTCCCAGTAATGCTCTTTAGATGAATCTGATGTCAGAAGATGGAAGGAACATTCAGAATGCAGAATCTTCTTATCTTGTGAAGAAAGGGGGTTCAAACACTATGGCAGCAGCACTCCTTCCAAATACAGAACCCCTCCTCCAGTCCTTTCCCTGCATAACTTCATCTGTGGCGCTCCCTGGAGAAGGAATGCAGCAGGCTGCATGACTACTCCATAAGCATCTTCTCACTCCCATTTATTTAAAGGAGATCCCTTGCTAAAGGAGTATTCAAGGTGCAGCTAACACCTAAAGAAATCTTAGAAGGGTGCTCCTGAGTGTCAGTGCTGTGATACAGTGCAACCCTTGCTGTGAATAGCAGCTGCTATCTTTTTAGCACAGTGCTTATCTTTTTAGTGTCCAGTGGACGGCTACTCCATCAGGCACTCCATATCACACCCAGGCCTGAGCATCCCTGTCCCTGCTGATATCATGATGCCACACACTGGCACAAGAAATCTTGTTATCTTGTTCATAAGACAGCAATGTGGATAGACCATGAGAACTTGCCATGCTTACAGCCAGTGGGGACCTGTGATTTTTGTCCCCTTGTAAGCAAAGGTTCTCAGTGGCAGACAAAAAGTTTTCACAGCACGTGTATACTCTCGCTAGGACTCTAAATTAAGCTGCAACTCCCCAAAATCAAAATTTCAAATATGCATTTATATGGAATAGTGTTGGCAAGTATATCAGACCTTTGTCAGCCTTTGTCCAGAAGTCATCAGTCATAGCACAACTGTAGCAATAAGGATGTAAGTTAAGGTAAAGCCAGAGAAAGAAAATTCAAGAAGTTTTGAGACTTTTATATTGTCTTGAGAAGTATATTTAACTTTTCACAGAACATTAATGAGAATGGAAAGGTTAGAAGTAGAACTGTAGTGGTGTAGATTGTCAGCGGCCAGGTATGGTTTCTGACAGAAAAAGCAGACATACTTTTCAGGATGCTACAGCATCCAGAAAGATAAAATAAAAATTATTCTCTACAAAAGTAGCACAGTATTTGCCCATAGTTCTATCCCAATGAGGAAACACTAGTCCAAATCAATAGCTGTAAAGCCAAACTCCTTCTTACATTTCCATACAGTGGAATGATGAAGATGAGTACAGGCCTCCACCCTAGCAGAAAGATATGCAAAGTCTTACTTTGTGACCATACGTGCAAGCAGTTCAATTTGATTCTGAATATTTTTTTCCATGAAATTACAAAAAATTTCCTTGCAGGAGGAAGTGCTTGCATCAGCTCCACAGAGAGCAAAAGTGGGATGAATCTTCTATTGAGATGCTAAATATTGTTTCATTGCCTTCCATACAGCCCTTCCCTAAGATCTAAAAAAAACTTTTAATGTTACATTTGTATTTATTATGAGACTTTTGCTCCCGGCTCTCCATCTGTTTCCCTTCTTACATTTGCTGAACCTGTGGAGCAGGAAGACTGAATTAATGACAGGGATGGTTTACAGAAAATTGTAGAGGGTGTGTACACCTCAGAATTGGCTATCCAGAGCTCCTAGGAAAAGGGACAAATCTCAAGAGCAGTAAGTAATAACCAGCACAGATTGAGAGAACACAGAGATGTTAAAAGGACCTTTACAGTGTGAAAGGGCAAGAAACGAGCATAATACACATTGAGATTGTAATGGCAGTTAGCAGTGAAGGGTACTGAAGTGAGAACATGAGTCTGCATGCTAGTTAGTGAAGAAAAAAGGAAAATAGTGTGTTAAATGGCTACAAGATTGTATCTTGGAAGGATGGACTAGGGAAGTAGGATACTGGAAAGTAAAGGTCAGGGGGCAGAGGGAAGCTTTTTGCTATGGAAATTGGAAGGAGAGTGATTTTAGAGCTCAGAAAAATGACCAATGGTATTTTGCAACAGATGAGAAGATTAATGAAGGAGAGTGGAGTCAGTTGTGACCAAAGTTCACAAAGTGATTTGAAATATTATGCTACAGAACAGAGGGGAAAATTTGGAGAGGAGATAAAGACATTTTCTCTATATTCAATGAATTTAAATTGCCGGTGCAACATCAAGGGAAAGAAAGCCATTCACCAGTGGGTGAGAGGCTGAAAAAAGCAAGATCTCACAAACACTAAACTGATTACATGGGTTACAGTGTAGACTTAAGGCAGCAGGGGAACAAGTGGGAAAAAGAAATACAGCATTAAAAAGATAGGAAAAGAAGCAGGAGATGCTGAAGGATTTTATAGTAAGGAGTGGGAGGAACCAAAGAAATGTATTATAGTAACTTTTTAAAATAAAAGCTGATTTCTAATAGTTTTTGATTATTAGATACTTGTAGCATCTGAGGAATTTAGTGTTTCTCCTCAAACAAGAAGTTTGTTCAGCCTGAATAATAAGAAATTATATTATGCAAGTCCTGCTTTAAATAAAAGTGTTAAAAAGTAAAATAATTCATTTATGTGCAATAACTAATGATGTATGGACAACATCAGAAAAACAAAACCAAAACCAAACAAAACAAAAACCAGGTTCAGTTTTCCTTTGCTATCCACAACTAGAATTCCATCCTGAGGCACTCAAAACTATGTGCCATTCAACTAAATTTCCTTCATCTCGAGATAACAGGAAATCAGAATTAATGTTCAGATAACACTTCTATACTCTCTCCTCCTTTCTGATCTCACCTCACACTCAAAATTATTAAGACATCTCTAAGTAAGAGCAGACAACCTTGTTAGATAGAAAGGAGATTAACTTTTCCAAAGCTGTGCTTTATTTGGATCTGGAGATCCACAGATGAAAAGAAAAAAAGGCAGACAACTTTTGATAGCAGTAAAAGCCCAGGCCCTTCCTAGATTTGCTTTACCTGGCAAATCTACTGGAAGCCTTTCTTATCCACAGTAGATTTTCTATTACAGTGCTAAGGTACTATGGAAAAAGCTACTACTGAGCCAACTGAAAGTCTTCCAGAGATTTTATTGCTGTTAGAGATCAATACCTTTAACACATAAAAACCAGATTTTGTTTCATTGGGGTTTTTTTTGGTTGGTTGGTTGGTTTTTGTTTGTTTGTTTATTTTTAAAGCCATTTTCTACCATCAAAAATTTCCTTAGTATTCTTTTTCATCAATTCTGTTTATGGAAGATGCATAAATATTACAGTAGTATAGGTATTGTCAACACTGGTGTCCTGAGTACTAACCCTCTGGTAAACAGAAAGTGGCCATTCCAATAATGTCTCAATATATATATTCTGGGATCAAATCTAAGATCTCCATACTGTTAGCAATAGACGCATTACTAGTTGACACTATTCTTGAGGAATACATAGTTTTTAGACAGAAGAGGAAACAAAAAAGGTAATTAAAATACTTCACTGAATTTTAACATTTCCTACAGCTCCATTTTACATGCAGCCTTCCATCACGAGGTATTTGTGCAGAGGTTGAACCAGCCTAGGATAGGGATATGCAGGGAAGAGTTCATCTGCTTTACTCAACCTGGGACGACAGTAGCTGCTGTATGCACTTGGCCCTGATCTGATACAGAGATTAAGGATCCAAACTAGGACTTGGCTTTCAGTCCTCTGCATCCAAAAAGCCATAATATCCCATTTCCCTCACACCCTTAGGTACCCAAATTTCCCTAGTTGAGCACCTTCAGTGCCTATTACTCATGCTTGGAACTGTTTCCAGCTAACTAAGTCACAACCAGCTCTCATCAACATGTTTTTGTCTGACATCCCAGAGGAGCTCAGTCCAGGAGACATGCTGAGAGTGTGCTTCTCATTTCCTAAAAGACCTGAGCTCATCACAAAACACAAGACACAAATGAACTGTCATTCCAAAACACAGCCACAAAAAGATCCTGGTCAGAAGTAAGTTTTGTGGTTTTTATCCCTCTTGCCATCACCAAAACTGTTGCCATTTTCTCAATATTCTTGCATAAAATAAAGCATGAGGGACAGCTCTGGACAGGATGTGAGCCACCTGGGTTCATCCCATGTGAATCTGAGGGATTTTAGACCTTTATTTCCCCACCACAAGAAGGCTGCCCTAATCACCAGTTTTGTGTCCTGAAGATACTCATAGGGAGAAATGACCTCGACTATTCCCATTGGCACTATGCTGCTTAACAAAAAAAACCTACCTAAAATCCCATCAAACAATTAAAGAGTAATTAGTCAGAGAGACAGCAGAGTACCCACCGTTACAATGTTCACCTGGGAGCAGGAACCATGACAGGACAAAGGCAAATGATTTTAGACTGAAGGAGAGTAGGTTTAGGTGAGATCTTAGGAAGAAGTTCTTCAATATGTGGGTGGCGACCCTCTGGAATGGAGTCCAGAGAGGCTGCGGATGCCCCCTCCCTGGAGCTGTCCAAGGCCAGGTTGGATGAGGCCTTGAGCAACCTAGGCTAGCTGAGAGGCGTCCTGGCAGGGAGGTTGGATTGGATGATCTCCAGGGTCCCTTCCAGCCTAAGCCATTCTATGATTCTGTGATTTCTGCACTGTTCTAAGCTCTAAAGAGTGTGGAAGCCACATTATTTAATCTTCACAATATTGAATGATAGCAAGAAAGCACATCCATGGTTTCCCTTTGCAAAGTGTGTACTAGTCCATAATGTGTTTTTAAAAGTCATCACTTAGGTTGCTAAATCTAGGAGAGAGCCATGGCTGCAAATCTCAGTCATTCGCAGTTCAGATTGGGTTTCTTGATCCCAGGACAGGACAAGATAAAGCACTCTCTTGGTCACCAGTCCTCCACTCCTGGTTATGCAGAAGCTTAAGCCAGTCTAAGCCAGAACCTCTGCTCCTCTCTCCCTCCCACATGCAAGTGACCACAGCAAATCAGTTCAGAAAGTTAATCCATCCGATAACTAATCATTTTTTTCTACAGTTAATCTTCTGCCACAACAGCTACTTGATTTGGGTTATCACATGGTAGGAACACATCAGAAAGTAGGAGTCAGAAGAACCAGTGGCTTGGACTTAAGTTGGCCAAAGCTGCTAAGGCCCCCCATACTTTCAAAAAAAATGGAAAAATGTAATTAGGGAGCACATTAAAACCAGCAAAGTCTGGCGCCTATCTGGGACAAGGACTAAACCTACAGTAAATGTTATCTTCCAATATCTGCAATTATTGTTAAGTGGATATTCAACCTGACCGGCCATCCTAAAATGTATTTATCCTTGCATAGAAGTTCTGCAGCTCTGTGGTTATCCTAAACCCGTAACTAGCAAATTCAATTCTCTACACTACAGTTTTTCTCTCTTTTCTTTTTTTTTCCTATTTATACTCAAGTATAAATATATTCAAGAGTCAAGTCTCCTGAAACTTTACCTAGATGAAGACATTCACCAAACCTGGATGGAAAGTGCATGAAGGCAGACTTTTTCATAGCATATCTTCTAATACAGCATTTGTTGGTCTGGGTGCAGATGAGCTCTTCTGGGAGTTGTGTCAGACAATTTTGAAATTGTTACTTTCTGAAAAGAGACTATTTGGATTTTTGACCATTAGTCTTTCAAATGCCATGGGGACATCAAAGAAACCTGTAAGGAAATTACTTCCTGGGGTCAGGACCCATGCTGATGGAGGCAGAATGTGGATGGATTTAGGAAATACCACTTAACATTCCTGAATTGTCTGTCAGTCTCTGTTCCAGTCAGGTCTGTCATAGTCTGTGAAATTATTAGTATGACAGGAGTCATATATGGAAGATGAAAGGTGTTGCTTAGAAGTGTTTGTAGAACTGAAACAAATAACATACACTACTTTTGGTAATTCCAGACAGGGCTCTTTTAATGCAGATGGGTCCAATATTGTGGCACTGCACAGTAGCTTAGAGAAATACTAAGTTTGCACAAGTTTAAATGTTTCTCTGCTTATCTTCATTTCCTATGTATCCCTCATTATCTTCTTGTTGAAGTGCCTTAGAAACTTAAAAAAATCCAAATTCAACTTTTTGACTGTCTAGTCAGAAAGAGAAGACTCCTTTCTGCTCATCCAATAGTCAACCACTTGATCTTCCACCTGGCTTTAGAAAGCAAGGTTTAAGTTCATGATGAGCAGAGAAGGGACTTAGACCTCCATCTCTTGCATCTCCTAGCTTTGTATTTCCTAGTAGTTACATGCCCTTTGATGTAACCTTTGATGTGCACAAGTGAGAAGTCACTCAGTCACTCAGTTCAAAACTGGAAAGATTTTAAAATCATAGACATCTTTCATTAAATGGAAAAAATATTTTATACACAAATTACTAAAATATATCATTTAACAATCTGTAGTCTCCAACTCCTGTTGAAAGAAGTAACTCACTAAAACACAATAAGCCACAATTTGGTCAAGCTTCTTAAATTTTAACACAGCCCTCAGCTACAGATCATCTTTCCTCTGCAGTTTGTTGACTGTCTCTGATCAGTTGGGTATGGTGCCTGACTTGGGCACAAGTGGAACTTACTTTGTTGACTATTTATTAAAGTTGTAGTGAATAGCTGTTATAGAAAGTTTAACACTTAAGGTCTCTATTAGAATCCAAACACTTATTCTTAAAATGCCTCTGGCTCATCTGCAGACACACTGCCAGTTGTGAATCATAGCAGGATTGCCTACTGCCTTCTGTGTGGAGTTGAACATGCGGAGAAAGTAGCCTTATCTGCATCACCAGATTTTTTAATTAGTTAATGTAAACGTTAACTCTGCACTGCTGTTTTTTTCCTTAAAGGAATGTGTTGCTTATGCACCAGATTTTAGGATATGAGAGAGCAGAGAAGATGAACACTGAGTGACAAATCAAGTAAAGACTCAGTGTGGTCTACTAGGGGAATACAACAATGGCTTACTGTAAGGGAACACTCTTAAAACCCAAGTGCAATAGGAGAGAGGTTTTTTTATGCTAAACTAAACTTTAATTATCAGAATTGCACCTGGAGCACAGAATCAATTTCTTCAGTTAAAAAGAGTGCAAGTATCTTTCTGGGAGACTAACAGACTGATGAACGTTTTTAAGCCTCCTTCCTTGAAAGTGATAGAAAAGCACAAAAACAGGAATAAATGACTAAATGGGGAAGCAACATCTATATCCATGCTGCAGTAACTTCAGTGGAAAAGGACACACCATTAAAAGAGAGAGGGTGATGAAGGCATATCACTAGACCACTAAGTTTGCCTTGTACTTTGCCATAAAACCTAGGGGTCATCAGGCTGAGTGTTCTGAAAGCTTCTCCATTTAGCAGGACTCAAAAAAAAACAATTCCTACGTTTTATTATGAGTCAAGCCAGCAAGATGTTTTTAATGGGCTTTCAGGCTTGATTTTGGAAATATCATAGTGTCAGTTACGGTAAAACTAGAACAAATAATAGCATCTGTCTTGAATATAGCCATCTCAGCCCCATTACGTGGTAGCAATGCCATTAGAAGCAAACCAGTTTTCCTGTCCTGTCTGTCTATTAAGTTATATTCTAAAGTCATAGCATTCTTACCAGGAAAATTTGCCAAGCATGTGTAAGGAATGATTAACTGTTTATATATTACTTCAAATTCTCCCTCTATTGCAGTTTCTTTTTTTCCTTTGGTTTATGTTTGAATATAACATAAAAAAAAGTAGTTTACTGCCCCCATTTGGTAAAAATAGCCTCTGTACCTGAAGGAGGCTAATATTTAATCTGTATATAGGTTAGTATAATAATAGTTGGGAGATAATAGATTAGTTACTCCAGATGCAGAGACATTCAGCTTTTTAAGAAGCTATGGTATTTGAGGTTAGTTGCTGCATTTGGGTTTGGGGTTTTAGTGTTGGGGTTTTTTTAAACATTGTCCTGCTAACATTCCCAAAGCAAGCACACTCATTTCCCAAAGCAAGTAACCCATGTAGACTGCAAGTGTGTTCACAGGGTGATTAATGTCAGCTGTCACTGAAGAAAATGTTTGAGCAAGAAACAGTGTACACTATTTAGCATGGGATGGAAAATTTTGAATCTCTTTCATAGCATTTGGGTGACAGAATATGACATATTGCTGAGGACCAGAGTATTGTTTTCTTGACTGCAGTATAACCTCCATAAACATAGTTAGGAGGTAAGCTCTTAGAAAGACATAGCTACAGCAGGAAACCAGACTGAGATTATTCCTGAAATCCAAGGCCAGTCTGTTAAAACTACATGAAATACATGGCTTCTAAACCTCACTGGCTGAAATCACAGTTTCCTGCTATGACAGATTATAAACCATCTTTCTTTTTGCCAAGTGGCTACAAACTGCCACTAGAGCCCTACAGTAGATACCTCTGCAGCTGAAGCATAAGCACTCACTGACTAACAGTGAAGCAGTGTAAGGGAGGATTGAGCTCAGAGAAAGGGAGCAGAAAAAGCTGAGAACACTGACAGAACTGCTTTTGTAAAGGAAAACAAGGTGAGTACCTGCAAACTCCTGCATCAAGGCATATGTCATACTCTTGAGCAAGGAGTAAACCATCCTCTGCATTTGCCCAGGAGTAATCCCAACACATTTGAGAAACAGTGTATCCAAGCTGTTGCTTGGCTTTTGATAGAAATAGTCACTTTGGTTAATTGCTTGTTATATAGCGATATGACATCTAAGTTCTCAGAGTTAAGCTTCTTGACTATCAAACAGATAAGGCAAATCTGAGTCCTATACCATTCCATTATTCTTCATAGGAGCAAAAACCACAAATGCTATCTGTTCTGTGTTGAGAACTTCTTCCCTCATTCCTCTTATCATAAAAAGAAAAGAGAAAAGCAAACAAACAGGTAGTCCTTTAACTGTATCTAATATGAAGTATATGCAGTTCAATTACTTGGGACATCTCAGGGATTCAAGGAAATCTTGTGTTCCAAATCCTCACTTGGTGGTTTCCTGTGTAACTCTGGAAAAAAATCCCACCAAACCTTTACACACTTTTAGAACCAGTTACAGAAAGCACCAAAACTCTTCCTTTGCAAGTTATCTGGGAACCTGACTCATATTTCAGGTTCTTGGAGGCTGATGGAAATTCTATGCAAATGCATAAAGCTTCTTTTTTACCAAACTGTGGCTTTACAATAGCTAAGATGGAGTTAAACCAGAAATGCACCCAGGCAGCTTTATTGGGTCATTGGTTAAAATGATTGCTCTTTGATGTACACTACAGCTGCCCTTTAAATTATGCCTCTTCTCCAACAACTCATGTAAAGCTTACTGCTCATTATTCACTTTCTCCTTTTACAATACCAGTTTATATAGCTTTTCCAGTGTAAGAGTACAGGGATGGTAAATGGGGACTAATAATTCTCAGCTGTATTTATAATTCAACAACTCTAGACAGAAGCTATGCAAATAATAGATACCTGTCTTGTGAAAGAAGTACCAGGGAAATTTCTTAATCTTTGAAGCAGAACTTTTCAGGCAGCAGTCACTGTGTATCACTCAGTTCTGCATCCCTCACCTATTCAGTTGCTTGGACAGGAAACCTTCCAGACAATTTTTGTGCTGAGGTGCAGTCAGGACTACATACCTTCATATAATACCTACTATTCAATAAACTTGACTGTGGTCGCTCAGTCCCTGCAAGAATGGACAAGAATAATAGCATGACAACTTACTGTTCTCACATACGATTTCTTTTTGAACAGCTTTACCTTAAACCTCAGATAATTATAATATCAGCTATTACAGGTTTTTTATAAAATATAAATTTTATAGTATAGAATATATAACATATATTATATTATATTATACCATATAATAGATTATAATTTTCTGCATGTTCCTTGACTATTTGACACTACTTGACTGAGCAAAGCTCTAGTTATTCTTCCCCATTATGCCCAGAGGATCCCATTCTTCCAGTTCAATCATCTGCTTGTCTACTGGTGTACCCAAACGGGGATAAGCTAATTAGGAGACAGCCTTTATGTCTGTAATAGAAAAGATTAAATTGTCAAAATTTCTAACTATTCTTTTATTTTTTTTCTTTCTTATTGTGAGATACTTAAAATAACCAACCTGCTTCTAGCTACCATGTATTTACTTTAGAGAAAAGAGTACAACACAGTGCCATTGTATGTACTATTGCCATTCCAATATAATTGCTTTATTAAGTGGAAAACCTTTGGAAACCTAAAAAGCTTTTTTTAGTGTTTATTTTAAGTTAAATACATAATTTTCTATGAGGGAACACTGTTTTCTGCTGTAAAATAACCCAGTATATCCTACTGAATCAGTAGCAATCAGAACCAAATATAAGGTATTTGTTCACATCGTTAAAAGCAAGCAAGCATTGTCTGGGTACAAGAAGCTCTCAATGTATTCTGTAAATATTGGTGTGTTTTATTCCTAACCAGCTATTTACAGATTCTATAACTTGAGCTCTGGTTTCTCCTTTAAATTGTTTTCTCATTTTCAGTCACACCACAGCAGTTTTCCCTATTCATGTTGAAGCACTCAGGGTTTTTTCAGCACAACTGCTTGACTACAAGATAAATTGGATTCCAGAGGAGAATACAACTTTTAAAACTAGAAAATTAGTGGTTTATAGGCAAATGGGAAATCGATATTATCATAAATGCATTATATTCTTCTTTCAACTTCCTGGAGTATCTAGGAATGAGTTAACACAGTGTCCTGAACAGTCCCAGTCTAGAGGCAGTGACAGAAATATTTGTCCTATCCCTTGAGCATCTCTAACATTTTCAAAAAAGTTCCTGCCCTGAATGGTGAAAAGAAGTCTTTCAAACATAATAACCCTTCCTAAATAAAAACTGTGGAAATTTGGTTGTATTAAACATTGGGGCTTTGGAATTGCTTTATTTCCATTCCCAATATAAATTGATTAATTTCAAACCAAAAGTTTCTCTAAATGAAAAACTGGCCTGCATTAATACAAAACAAAACAAACTAAACTAGAACAAAACCACTTCAGTGAGGTACTTTGGCAGCTTGCAAACTTTCTTGAAAAGAATTTTTTTTTCTTAAGAGAACATCTGTCAAAACCAATTACTTCAGCAATCAGTTTCAGTTTTGACAAACATAGACTTTTCTAATTAATGTTTAACTGAAAAACTCCTGACCAAGCTTATTTTAGACTGACATGGGAATCAGCTAGCAGTTGGACACTGTGCAAAAGAAATATGATATTTGCACAGCCCAAGGAAGAAGAGTAAGCTGGAAAGTGAGGGCATAAAATTAAGGTGATGTTATGACAAGGCAGCTTCTTTCCCAGAAAAAAATCTAATAGTGAGCAGAAAGTGTTACTGATTTTGTTTGCTGTGACAGCAAGGGGAACTAGCATGGCCAAATTGTGATTGCATCATGCCCTGGCTGTGGAAAACATCTGCACTAATTAATATGTCCTCTGCAGGACATAGCAGTAGTATATCAACATGCACAGTGCCAGTGGTTAAAAAGTTGGAATTTGACAGGAAATGGGAATCATCAGTATCTCATTTTGATTAAAAAAAAAAAATAATAAAATTTAGATTTCTCTTTGCTCCATGCAATAAATGTGGGCTATTTAGTGCCCACATTGTGCCATTTAGTGGGCACAATGATGCCCACTAAAGAGCTTATGTTTTTCTGATTGCAGTGCTACATAAAACTATGTATGTTCACACAGTTGCAGAGCTTCACATTCCTGTTGAAATACCTTTACAGAGTAACTACTTTGTCAGTTACAAATTAGCCCTGCTTATAAAGCATTTCCACACTTTTAGGCTAAATTTTCAATTAAAAAAAAAAAATAAAATAGGGATGTTCTTTGCTGCTACTGCACCTCTCAACACCTTTGCTACTGCTGCTACTACCAGAACCTCCTCACAAGCACAGGAGCTGGTAAGGTGCACTGAGACAGCAGTTGTACTTGCAGCAGGAGCTGTACCCATGGAGGTGAAAAAAGTGCAACTATAAGAGCAGTATCAAAAGAGTCAGGTACATGCAGGTTGAATGGGAATTTCTGCACTCCTAGGGAGAGGAAATGAGATGCTGGAGAGATTTCAAAAACTTTTTTTTTCCTCTAAATGAAATCCTTTTTTTTTTTTTTTTCTCTGCTAGAGCACAACAGGACAACAGTGATTACAGTCTCCTTCTACAATTACAGCTTTCTAGCCACAGCCATTTTGGAGGCAGATATAATTAATCTTTTCCTTGTGCACTTGAGAATGCATTGGGATACTCTCCAAGCCTCATTTTCAGCAGACACCTTTGTTCCCCAGAGGGGATTTATTCACTGCTACAAATCACTCATTTTGAAGATCCTAATCGATATGTTTCAAGAGAGGTTGAATAAACGATGTTTGGAAGCTGTGGTGAATAATTCTCCATTTAGAAGAAAACAAACTCTCCTTGAGAGGGAATGCGCTACATATAATTCTGGAGCAGAACTCAAAAAAATGGGCAGAGACTCCTCTTGGGGGTATCTACCTAATTCACTAAAGCAGTCAGTCTTCAGTGGGAATTTTAGGGAACAATAAAAAGATAGAAGATATTCAGGTTTTTAGTACAGTGGCAGAAGTTCCTTTTTCAACTGTAACAACAAAACCAGTCTCCTTTGCAGAGGCCTCAATGACATCAAAGCCCTAGAGGTGCTAAGAGGACAACAGATCACTGTTTCAGCCTCAACAGGTGAAAGAGCACACTGGGTGTTACTAGCTTCCTTTCCTGGAGACTTGAGAACAGGAAGAGGACGGGAATGTCATCGTTACAAGAATCCCTTCTACTGCCCATAAATTGATAAGATTTCTTCTTTACTTCATCTTGTGTGCACATGTGCCAGTAGGGATGGGGAGGGGAAGGAAGAACACAGGGAGTGTAGTGGCTCTAAATTATGTGACTGATCTCCAGCTTGATTTACTTCAGCCTAAGAAAAGGCTGACTAAAATGGAGACTGCTGTCGAACTGCTGAATAAGAAGTAAATAGGCACAAAGAACGAGTCTTTAGAAATGCCAGAGTGGTTGGCGTTCCTGATTTGTGCAAGAATACCCGGGCTTACTGACACCTCTGCAAAGGAAGAACACCTGCAATGCAGTCAATGGAGTAGTCACATTTACCACTAAACAGGGAGATCAGAATTTGGCTTTTTGTCACTGAAGTGGCAATTTATGGATACAAATAATAGGTTCAATATGGGCAATTAAAATAATAAGTGATGTATGTAGGAAAGGACCCACTCCAGCAAAATTGTTCTTCTGGATTAATTTGAATTTGAAAAGACCACAGAGCTGATAGAGTGCCAATGGATTTTTTTTTCAGCCCATCTTCTGGTTCTGAACTAAAAATTAACTTGGGCAAAATAAGAATATCCATCCAACGGAAATATCTCTTATTTAAATATTTGTGTTCATCTCAAATGATTGAAATAACTCTGCAAAACTTCTAAACTTTGATTAGCAATACCAAAGCATCAGTTAACTCAAATCAAAGTATTTCAGGCATTAATTGCAGAACAGCACCTCTCCATTGCATCAAGATCTTCTCTACCCACCATTTCCCATGATGCATTTCCAGTAGTGGAATTTCAGTGAGACATTAGGAGATATAGGCAGCAAGGGGAAAACAGTGCATAGGAGATGAATCTAGAGAATGATCCCAGCATTTGGGAAATTGATGAGCCATAGCATCGATGGCAGAAACAGTCCAATATTGAACTGAATGGATTTGAAAACAGGGTGGGGATATTGCCCGAGCCAGGAACTTAGAACATAACCAGCAAAATCTTTCCACCAGTACCACACCCCTGAAAACCTGTAATACTGCAAAAATGCCATTTTCCAGCTGTCACAGGGAAACTTTGATTAGCCCTTGGCAGAACCAGATTAAATGTTGTTCAGTAATTTGCAGCAAGACATAACTTTTTTTCTGCAGCATCTTTTGCATTTTTTAAACTATGTAACTTGAAAATGTCTCTGAAAGGGTTTGTGTACTATCTGCTATCATTGTCATAATTTAATTTCAGTCTACTTTTTTTCTGGGAAAAAAGTGCAGTCGTAGTTGTGAGTATTATTGAGTAATTCACAAAAGTTTCTGGATAGAGTAGGTTATTTGGAAGTTCTGTTTATGGATAAATAAATCACAAGTCGGATACCTGGCATCTTCCCGAGAGCCTGAACAAGAGTGGCGAGCTACATCACCTGCATAATTTTTCATAAGCCATTTTTTGGTTCAGCTGAATGACTTTTTGTGTTGGAGCACATAGTCTTAATGCAGTACACACTTCTAGGTTCTCATCACTTTCATTATCTACATTCAGATTATCTGTAATGATTAATCAACTTAAAAAATTTTTAAAAATAAAAAAAATAAAAAAAAAAAAAAAAAAAAAAAAAGCCTGGCAGCATGCCTTTAACCACTTCCTGCTTGTGTGTCATTAAAAGCACTGTCTTTACATGGCAGGGAAGGTTGGCAGATGTATTTACATAACAAGTAGAAAAAACAAGTCTCCCTCATTGCCATGTTCCTCCCTCAGTAAGAACTGCTTATGGAGTTATCTCAGCCCACACTGGGACCTTATTGCTGTGGTTCCTTCTGCAGAATGGCATCCTTAGGAGGGCCAGGGATAAAGCCATGTGCTTGACTTTGGGGAGGGTGGTCACACAACAGCCTTGAGAGGTGTAGAGACTGAAAACAGGCACCGGTTTAGAGCAGGCAAAATAGTAGTGGAAACTGTTACCCCAGCTTTAGAGGAAGAGAGGAGCAGATCAGTCTCCATTGAGAGCTGAAACTCTGGAAATGAGGAAGGTTTGGAGCTGATGGAGAAGTTTCAAACATTCCTTCATTTTGGCAGGAGTTGGTGCTACCTGAAAAAGAAGACAGGCAGAAGCATTTATCTTTCTGAGAGTAGATGGTATTGAAGAACCTGTTATTTTTCTTTATTTTTTACTAACTCAAATAGAAGTGGTTAACAACCAGGCTGTGTTCAAAATGTGAGCAATGCACAAAAAGGGCCCCAGAAGCAACATCTTTCTTAACAAGATAAAAATGGAGTTAATGCCTGTTCTAGCTTTCAAAGGTAATTTTGGGAAGATGTGTTCAGATACAAAATCAGGCTACGACTACAACTTGAGGCAAAGGCCATGGCCCATTGAAAGATATGGAATTAACTCTTAGCAATTTGTTTATTGGAATAAACACTTGGCAAAGGAAGTGCCACTACCTGAAGTTTTGAATTATAAACAGGACATCAATACTGTAGCAAATGAGGACAAACATAAAACACATTTAAAATTAGACCTGAAGTAGCATGAAGTATTCTTGTTAGGGCTGACAGCTATTGCATCTTTTCTTCTTTCAGTAAGCTGTCCTCCCTCCAGGAGAGGCTTCAGGTGACCTCTAGTGGAATGGTAGTCCAGAGACTTCTGCCTCCACATGGTCTGAGGGTGCTGCAGGTGCCTGCGACATCAGTTTAATTTGTTCTACATCTCTGAGCTCCTCTGTGCAGCACAAGGCGATTCTTCTCCATCAGTTGTCTCCAAGTGTAACTGAGTAACTGCTGGGATATTTTTATTCTCTTGTCTATAATGTGGAATGAAGCCACTTCAAGAGATGTTTATTTGAACTAGCAAGGACTGGCAGACTGGCATTAGGCATGCTGACTTGTGTCAGGTGTGCTGGGAAAAATGCTGAGTTTTGCTTTTTCAGTTGTGCATTCACTGAACGTGACAGAACTTTGCAAGAGGCATCAGACAAACATAAAACATAATATGAAAGCATCATTTAGTTTGAGGGCTCTTGAAACAAAGCAGTGATCTCTTTTATTGAGAAATACTGTGTTTAATGTCCCTTTGTGAAGCCTCTATTTATCATTGCTCTTAGTTGCATACCATTCAGGTATCAACAAGGAAAATTATATAGTAGATCTCTGAGGCTGCACAATTGTGTCAAATATTCATCTTTTGCCACACAGGATAAGGATTTATTTAGCTGTAGCAAGTGTAATGTTTTTTACTTCTAGAATGTCAGAGGAATCTCTGATCCACAACATGCAACCTTAGAAGCCACTCATATGAAGCAACCTTATGTCTAATACTTAAAACAGAGAGGTCTGCAGTAAATAAAATTAATTTCATGCACTTTTCGGTGATTTATGCATTTTTTAAAAGATTCTGTCCGCAGAATCTTTTCTACCTAAGAAGGTTTTAAGAGTAAGAATGAATAGAGAAGTTCACCTTCTTCGGTGTAAGAGCTCCATCTTCACTTTGCTTCAAATTAGACAAGTTTTTAAGAGCTGGTTCAGTGGATAAAGCATATTACAACACTGAATGATTTTAAAAGTCCTGTTATACAGAACACGTTATATTTACCATAAGATGAAAGATAGGTCTTGGGCCATAACAAGGTCAGCTTGCTACTAGCATTATGGCCTAATTTCCAGTTTACTCACTCAGAAAGGCTTCATTACTCTTTTACTGTAAAGGGGTTTGGAAGAAAAGATACTACAAATAAATAGTGTATTTTAACTAGGGATTTTAAAACACCTAATTCAATATTTATTTCTAATAACATATATGTATTACAGAATGATATGCTCTACCCTTTGCCTCTGTAGAATCAACCGAGGCAAATAAAATCAGAGCATAAAAATTTTGATTTGAAGTGGGAGCTAAATAAGTTCCTTCAGATGAAATATTTTGAATTTTTATGCTTTATGGGGCCAAAAGAAAAAAAAAAAGTCTAGAGAAACCTTCTTTCTAGTTGCTGCCTTTTTTAAAAAGAAACTGAAGTACTTTCTAATAGTTTCTAACCTCCTCCTTAGCCTGCTGCAAAGCTTGGTATCTTCAATCATAATTTCTTGTTTTGTTGCATAATTTTTTTCCTCTCCTTAAAGCATGTGATGACTCTGCACAATTGGTGGGACTGGATCTAGCCTAAATACTCCAGACACACAAAATAAGACCACTGTGGAGTCTGGCTCTGCTTTACTCAACACAGCTGGGCTAGACAGCAGTACTGTTCTTCTACATCCTTCCCCAGCAATGTCCCTCAATGAACTGAAGATAGCTCCTGGATCAGAGCTCTGGCTGGGTGAATGTGAATTTATTATTCAGTGATGGGCCATTCCAGGCCATATTGCTCAAAGCTCTTCATACTAGTCTGATTTCTGACTTTGTTTTGGTTTCCTAAGCTGACAATGCTTGTGAGGCCTTGCTGCATCTGCCTGTCTGTCACTCTCCACTAATGTTACATGTATCATCCAATTTCAACTGAACAAGAGGTCAAGCTTTCAAGGACAATCTCGAAGACAGAATATTAACCCAAATGTATGGAAAAATACCCAGCAGCCAAGGGAAGGAGAGAGGTCCTACTACAGCTCTTCTGGAGAGAATGTTTGGTCTGCAAGCTTGAAGTTTACTGGCCAAAACAGACTTTGTATAAACCACTGCTTTTTTAGACAATTTTTCTAAAATTCAGCATGAAAATTCCCTAAGTATATTTCATTGGCTGGAGGAAATACAGCTCTTAACAGCTTTACAGAAAACTTTTTTTTTTTTTTTTTTTTTTTTTATTTTACCATTCTGAAATACTGGAAAAAATTATGCTGATGAACTTCCCACTTCCCACATGGAGCCTATAGTCTGTGTGACAGTAAACAAGGACATCAGACAGGCTGCACTGCCAATGAGAAGAGCTTTTATAGAAAGATGATAGACCAGACAATCACATAAAACTTCACTTAGTAATCTCTGAAGACAGCGTTCCAAGAGGTCTAGTCTGCTGATCTTTGGGGATCTATTTATCTAAATTAAATTGGTTCACTGCATCTCATCGCATACTCAAGTGAAAAAGCTACTTTAATGCCACACTGTACAATAACATAGCTGATGTTTGTAAATCTGTACTAATGCTAGGCATGAGCAGAGAGCTTGTAAATGTACAGATCTGACTAGATGTGACACTTTCACACCAGAATGTGCATGTTTCCAGAGATTTCAAAGTTTCAGGTTTTCACTGAAAGCATGTTTTCAGTCCCTTGTGTCTTGGCAGTAGATTTTTTTTCAAATTGGTACAATAAATAGACTTTGATTATGAAAAATCATGAAATTTATATTATAGGAGAGTAGTCTCATGTTCCATTCTTTAAACTTTATAAAAGTGAGTTGTTAAAAATAGACATCTTATATAAGACTTTTATGTAATTTACTAAAAAATTGTCTTCAAAAGGTATTTATGCATTTGGATGTGTTTTGCTACTTCCTGTGCAGCAAATGATCTGCAATTCTTTTTCTCTTCTTAAGCTTTCAAAAACATGCCATAGCACCACAGCCTTCCCTAAGCACATACTGCTTCAAGAACACTATCATGCAAAGAAAAGGGGGAACAAATTAACTTCTGGAATATTTCTTTTGGTTCTCAGGGGGGAAATGGTGGCTTCTTTCTATGCAAATTTGTATTTAGTATTTGTGGAAATGCTAAAAGAGTTAATTTGCATGCTTAATACAGTTAAAAGAAAAAAAAAGAACTGCTCTTTTGTTTTTTAGTATGATAAGTTTTTCATGGTGCAATAGCTGTCAGATCCTGCAGGAAGACAAAATTTATTCTTTTCTGTTGGTGAATAGGAAAGAATACATGCACAGTTTGCTGTATAAAACTTGTTTACTGGGATGGTTGGAAATATGTATTTTTAAAACTGACACACTTAAAAAATTACCATGGAAGGAGAAAAGAAAGGAGAAGAAAGCATAATTGATTTTGTTCTACTTCCCTGAGCCTCCATAGATCCCTTCCAACACAACATGCTAACTAGCTTTAGGGACTCCTCACACTAGGTTCAAAACATATCAAGCCCTCTGCCTTCATGCGATATTGTGGGAATGTCTATGAACCCAGAGATACCACTTTGACTGTTAGGTGTTTTCTGTATAATTTAGATATTTATGGCTTTCTTTTGCTGCACACTCGCATCATAACTCTATGTTTAGTGAAGGGAGACTGTGAAACAAGTGTCTACTATCTGATGTTATAAAGTACCAACAGCCACAGAAATTTCTGGTAGTCAGAAGGTGACCTGCTGTGAGTAGCTCTGGAGAAACCTGTTCTTCCAGACAAGCCAACAAACAAGATGCTGCTGAGGTTTCAGGCAGCACAGGTAGATGCTGAAGTGATGAAGTACATAAAGGAGGCTGTAGCTTTTTACATGGGAATCCTTCCAGCAAGGCAAGAGATAAAACAAGGACAAGGGAAAGGGAAGAAAACTTGCTTTCTCTCACTGAAGAGACAGTGAGCAAATTCTAGCAAGTTCTTGTAACAGCAAGGATGTTTAACCTGGAAGTCAGATTTTTCTTTTCCTCCACAAGTATCTTTATTTTTTCTCTGCTGCCTGGTGGCCTTAACAGATGAGTCGTAGTGAGTGTTGCTGCAGCAGTATTAGAGCACATCTGCTCTGCAGGCTATCATTTTCTTGGCACAGCTGACAGACATCTTGGCCAGGGAAAGCCAGTGACCTCGGGAATGGGAAGGAGAGGAGACCATGGAAAGGGAGCTGAGCTAAGACACTTGTGCAAATCAGGAGGCAGCAGATGGTCCCAGGGAAGTCTGTCACTCTGCTGTCAGCTGAGTGTGTCCTGTACCACTGCACTGCCTTGTTGCAGGTGAATCCAAATCAAAGCTTCAAGAGCACAGTGTCATCATTTTTGACATCAGGGAATATTAGAAGAAAATGGCTTTAGACTCTAGACCAGAAGCTTCCAGTGCTCAGAGGTGTGTTACGCATGGGGCCTGCCTTCATGTTTCCATGAGATCTAGATAGAATTTTTATATTTTTGACAAAAATAACATTGTTGCTGAAATGTTTATTTTGTTAAAACATATATATATATATATATATGTGTGTGTGTGTGTGTGTTTCAAGGCACCGAGAAACGGAAAGCCTCCCATTAAAATTTTGAAGCTTTTCAAGCCACATAGCTTGTCACCTGACACCCACTCTACTTTCCTGTTCCAAAATGGTTCTAAACCAATATTTAGTCAGGTAAACACATATCTTCTCACTTCCGTATTTGTTTGTTGTCTTCCAATTTTTCCCACTGTTTTCAGCTGCCCTTTTTATTTGATGCCTGGTTTTCCTGGTAACTTGCTGCCTAGTAGAAAGTGATAAAAGAGCCCTTGATAGCTCCTCCAAATGAGTGTCCTGTGCTTGTAGTGGCTCCCACCTCTGTCTGAACTGGTGAAGCCTCTGTCAGGTTTCAAAACCAGCAGTGAGGGACACAGACCCTGGGGAGAGGAGAACACTAATCACAGGTTTGGATGAAGCCTTGAGGAAGCATGTGGCCACAGTGCTCACTGCAGCACCTGCACAAACCTATTAAAGAAAAGGAACATGTTCATTTTGTAAGTGGGGAACCCTCTCGTGTGACACAGCATAAATGCTTGAAAGACAATAAAGAATGGATAGAAAGGAATTCCTCTTAGGTCATATTGAACCATCCTTTGTACCTTATCAGGTGCTAATTATAACCTTGCAAAAACTGATAGGTAAAGACATGCCTATTAGAGTCAAACACTCAGAGAAATGCTTGACATGACACAGACAACACCGTGGGGATGCTAAGTAATAAAAGCACCACAAATCTGAACTTGTTATGCAGGTGAGGAGATGGTCACCCACAGAACAGGCAAGAAACCAAAACCCCAAGCTGCCAGGGACTGCAGGTCACGTATAGCAGCTACAGAATTGGGGTGAGAATGGAAGAGAGGAAATCAAAGGCAACTGTGGACAAATCCCATGCAAACTCTTGTAAGCTCTCAGTTAAAAGCTAAGGAAGAAGTCAGATGTTACAAGATAAACGTGTTGTCTGGAGGTAGCAGCAAGGTATATAAGCAGAGAAACAGCAAGGTGGAAGCAAGTACCTTGCCAACAGAACAGTACACTAGAGAGAGTCAAGGCTTTAAACTAACTGCTATCAATCCAAATGCCAGCATGGTGGGAAAGAGCACGTCCATTGCACAGAGTAGACACTGTTCTCCTCTCACTTCCTCAGACCATTAAGTGTTAGTGCTGATTAGAGGAGAAGAAATTTCAGGAGCTTGCTATGAGTTTAACAGAAGTATCATAGCTTGTGGAAAGAAAGTGGAGATTTGTTACTGATGGGTATGCACCCAGTCTGACCAGCATCTGTCAAGGGTAAAGGTTCCTTTAGTTCTACAGTCATGAAGTTCATAGATATTGTAATGTGAGCAGAGTGCAGTCCTGGACAATCCCTGCCCCCCGCCTTTCTTATTGGAAACAGCTTGGTTTTAGATCAAGCCTGTCAGCATGTAGTGCTTGGATTAAGCTTCTCCCAGTGTTCCAAGCCACCCAGAAAGACGCTAAGCCTATTTCTACCTCATGCCACTTCCCGCTCCTCTCCTCTCAGTTTTACCATGTTAATCAAATACCTTCACTCTGCACACTAATCTCTTCATATAGTTTGTTATATTTTGTTGGGGTTTTCTTTGTTTGTTTGTTTGTTTGTTTGTTTGTTTTTCACTTTTGAAAGGTGGCTGAGGACAACTGGGCTGAAACACACAAAGATCATGTCAGGATACCTCAGAATTTAATCAGTGAAAATAAAATCAGCATGATGACTAACTATACAGCTATTTCAAAAAGCTTATATTAGGGAAGGTATTGAGGCTACTTCAGTCCAAATTTGTGACTTCAGTTTCCAGAAGGAATATGAAAAATAACATGCCTTCAGAGTAGAGGATGAAAGTCTTCATTTTGCAGCAAAGAATGCAGATTCTGTCACTTCAAAGACTAGAACCACATCCAAGTGATTTCAGAAATTATGTTTTCACACTAAAACAGTTCTTCTAATGCCCTCCTGTGTTTTCCAGCCTGCAGTATCATGTGTACCATAAACGGAAGTTGTGTGCACTTACTTGATTAAATGCTGCCATTTCTGCAGATGAAAGCTTGCCAGAATGGTCTTATGTCCAGTTAAAGCAGTTCACCAACATTAAAACTTGTTTGATACTTGAATTGCACTTGCAAATCTTTTTATCCTATATTAGCTAAAGATTCTTTTGCTGGCCCTAAGAAATTTGAACAGAATCTGTGCAGTTCACATAACCCCCAAATTACATCTGGCTTTTAACACAGAGAAATGGCTTTGAGCACAGGAAAAATATGTAGAAATCACAGTGCTAATGCATGCTGTAAAGCTCTCTGTGTTCTCAAGAGTCTTCTTGGTGTCCTCTTTATGGGCAACATCATGGACTTTAACAAACACTTCTTTCCAGCAGTATGTCAAGATCTGTATTTCCCTCCTATGAGGAAAGTATCTTTTTAGCTTCATGTGTCTTAAGTCAGCTGCAGCCATGCTAGCCACAATGAATAGCTAGATAGATGTGGTGTAAAATTTGAATTCTCAGATATTTTTCAAACACATACAAATAAAACCAATATGTTTAAAAAAGATAAAAGGTTTCCTGATGAGTTTTACATTTTGCTTTTCCTAAAATGTTTCTGAAGATTGTAGAGTGCTCTTAATCGTAATTTTAGTACAGCTCCTTAAAAACCACATGCAGGTATCTCAAACTTTTCAGTAGTGCATTACTGTCAGGTTTAATGTTTTGTTACTGAGCAGTAATGTTTGATTCAGAAGTGCATATGTGTATCTACTTGATGATACATAGATTTAAGCAGAGCTTCCTCAGGATACTAGGTTCACCATAAAATGACAGAAAGAAATCTCAGACATACTTTATGGGCACAGAAGCTGTCTGGCAAAATCATAAAAAGAATATTACTGTACATAAGGCAATGATTTTATAATGTTCAGTCAAATTGCACAGTTTCAATTTAAATGAATATTCACATAGCAGTGTTCAATCCTAATAAAATGCTAAATGTCTGAACACTTTCTGCCAAGTGTCCACACAATTTCTTTTTTTTCCTATTCCATCAATGGACAGAATGTCCACTTCATGACCTTCTCAGGGCTTGCTCTAAAAGATTTCAGAAAGAGTCAAACATCTCCAGAGCAGAAGACCTGACAGGAAAAAGATATCTGGATGTTAGGTGTGTACATTGTCTTGAAACTCTGCCGAGTTGCAGTAGCTAATAGAACAGCAAGATGTTTTGCTGTGGACAGTTAACTCTTCATTTCCCCAAAAATAAAATTCAGTAGCTGTAGTGACTTGTTCTCTGAGCCAAAAAGTATTCTAAGTCTCCAACTTCAAAAGTTACTACCAAAAGGTCATTTGCCATTTATACAAGAAAAATGACAGCATGGAGTCTGTAGGGCATCTGCAGCACTTCAAGCTACTTAAGAGAAAAAAAGCCTCCATAGTTGTGCCACCTTGGTAATCAGTATGAGACCATCATAGTTAAAAGCAGTGGTTCATACATATTGATGTAGGCAGACAGGCTTTTGAACTAAAAAGCAACAATATATGTACATCCTTTAGTGGCTGAACTCGTCATGTAGAACACAGAATCTGTGCACTAGACTGTATGGCACATCAGGTATGTAAGCAATATGAAGGTTTAGTTGCAAATACATGGGTCAACTTCTATTTTGATTCAGATCTTCTTATTGTTCACAAGTTTTTAGAACTTAGACATGGTGCAAAGTAGTTTTTGAAGAATCCAGAAAAACAAATCTGTTAAAATTTGGTGTTATAATTAAAATTCTGACATGACTATTGTTAATCAGAACAGTTTTCAGAAAATGCCTTTTGCATTATCTTCCCTTCTAAAACACAACTTCTTAAAAATGCAAACATTTCAAACTTTCCATACTGCTGCAATGAATTGAAAATTTCCATATAGGTTATATTTAAATCAATTAAGGTACAATTAAGATTCTGCTGTTGCCAATAGCTGGTAATTATTCTTTAATAAACTACAGATACATTGAAATAAGCAAACGGAGCCCAAGATAACTCGATTGCACTTCTTCTGGTAGACGTATTCTTCTCTATTACTTTACACAAATTTATTTGTGAAATACTGAACAGCTTTCAGGACTTTTTTCAGGAGCTTTCAGGGTGAGATAATGTCCCTGTGTCAAGGTTTGTCTTGGGCAGAATGACTAGCATGAATGCCATTGCTCTATGAAGATTATTTAAGTGGGCAGCAGCACTTAAAAGACTGCCCATGGCTCTGCTGTCTTGATTTCACTACTCACTCAGCATTGCAAGGGGTGTACAGAAATCTTTATAGTTCATAGACGTCTGATAAAATCTCCTGATCTGTCGTAATTTAGATTGTGGTATCCTTAAGACACTCCTCTAGATGAATGAAGACAGCACAAATAAAGATCAATGTTGTGTTGGGGACATCTTTGCATTGCAAGAGCAGCACATGAGACTATTTAACTAGCAGGTGCATTCAAGCTATGTTACATGGTTCTGGCATGCTAGTAATTCTGTCCTTAAAAAAACTAAAGCTTTAAAACAGATAGCATATCACAGATCATTGGAAGTAACATATAATGGCATTCTCTGAAGATTTTGTGCTTAGTGTTTGGAGTTTAAAACATGTCTTATATATTAAAAATTCAATACGGCACCTAATTCCTCTGAAAAAAAAAAAATTATTTCATGAATATCTCTGTCACTCTCACACTGACTGTTTTAAGAAACTAAACTCCAGTCAAAACCCTGCAAAGATCACTCCAATGACACCCAAAAAACAACTCATTAAAAAAATCAGGGAAGTGTTAATGTAACCCTCTTTTTATAAAAGCTGAGATTTTCCAAATATGAGGAAAATCTAAAATGATAGTTGGAAGTCTTGGATCCACAGTATACAAAGATTTCCTCAGTGTAAGTTTATTCTTACAATGAAGCCTGAATGGGGTATTAAGTGGATAGTGCTTACCTTAAAGATTAGGCCTTGGAGGCTTTCAACATACCTCAACTTAAAAGCAATTCTTGTTAGGAATCCATGTACAAAGTGAATGCCAGTTAAGACAGTTAAAATACATGGTATGGTTAAAAGGTCAATAGAGTTGCATTTGGGGCTGGTATATGCTGGTAAAAGGTTTGAATCTATGGAAGTAACACAGTTGAGGTTTTGGTCCTTTGTTGGCAAAGTTAAAGGAAGCACAGCGGATGTGATATATCACCCCCAAAAAAGTATTCTAAGGGCTAAGTTTCTTGCCTTCAGAGTAAATCACCTTCAATATCCTTAAGTCATTGACTGCTCCTTACTGATGCAAGGTGACCTTTCTTGCCTATTACAGAAGTCAGAAAAAAAGACAGATTGCTCTATCTGATTCTGCTCCAATATGATCCTGAAAGCTAAGCCATTGTGTGTCCTAACTGCAACAAAAGACAAAATGCCACTTCCTTTCTGTATAAAATGATGGGATGTGTGTTTATCCACACCCTTATGTTATCTCTCTTTCAAAAGAGCTGTTAGGGAATGGCTTTAGAAGATACAATAAAAAAAAAAAAATCTCAATCCCTAATAGAGTTTCAGTATGTTTCTATGACTTCCAAGTACACGAGTGCCTCTGGAAAATGCCTTCTCAGTCCTGAGAGGGGGGCGGAAATGCTTACAGGAAGGTCATGTGCAAGGGGAAGCTCCAAAACAAGCAGAGGGAGCTGGATGAGGCAGTGCCATGAGTTCAGATAATTTATGG
>NW_008585996.1:2691-12973 GCF_000691845.1 Merops nubicus | reverse complement strand
AGCAGGTTTCAAACCATTACAAGCAGCAAGGACATCGCTGCTGGCCCACGGGGACGACAGCGCCGCGGAGACAGGGAGGGAAGGGATGTGTCCCAGCTGAGGAAACATCAGCCTGCAGCTGGCCAGAAAACAGACTCCGAAAGGACCTGCACAAAGGAAGAGGAAGGGAAAGGGAGAGATTTCTAAAGGCAAACGCAACGCTCAGTTCAAGTCAACTCCAACCAAGCCCCTTGGTGTGCTCTGCCAGGGCGGCTCTGGGTGGGGAAGTCACAGCTGGGCAGGGGGGGAGTGAACCCCACATGTTGGCAACCACAACCATCCCCCAGCCAGCAGAGGCACAGAAGGCTACTGAAGATAAAGACACAGGGTTGGCTGCTTGTTCCTGGTGCTTCAGCAGCCTTGAAACTGTTGGGGTCTCAAAGGAAATGGCTTGCAGTATCCGAACCTATTGTTCACCACCAAGACTTCAAAAATGGGGCAGAGGATTGCACAGCACCAGCCCTGCTGGGGGGGAACCCAGCTGCCATGGTGCAGAGATCCTATTGCAGCAGCTGAAGGGAAAAATAAATCAGCCCTGGGGCTGGTTCCTGTCTGTGTGGGGGTCAGGACACCCACGGCCACCAGAGCCCTTCCTTGGCAGCAGCTGGCTGCCTGGCCAGAGCCCTTTGCCAGGATGCTTAGGGCTTCCATGAAATGAAGGACTTCTGACTCTCACCCTGAGAGGTGGCTCTCAGGACACGTCCCTCTCACCAGTCACCAGAAATCACCTTCTTCCCTTCTTCTAAATCCTGAGCCCCTTCTCTTCTGCAGCACCTCAGACAATGACTTGCTGCTGTCCAGTCTGCCACGAGACACAGAGATTCCAGCAATTTAGCATGCAACAGATATGAATCATTAATTAATCTACGATATCAATCCATAAAAAAGTAAAAAAAATCATATAATCTATGATATCAATAGATACTAATGATTTCCAGGTCAGGTTGGACAGGTGAAGGCCAGGCTGGACAGGGCTCTGAGCAGCCTGCTCTGGCTGAACCCGTCCATGCTCACTGCAGACTAGATGACCTTGAAAGGTCCCTTCCAACCCCAAACATTCTGTGAGTCCATGATTCCAATATCATCATAGCACTTCAGCTGCAGATAGAATGCTTGCAATGTGGGGGTGTCCACCTTCTCCACTGCCTGGGTGCATTCTTACCCAAAATTAGGACACATCATCTTTTGGGAAACCCTAAAACCATTTGAAAAAAAAAAAAAGAAAGGATAAATGGGAAAACGAGACAGTTGCCAAATGGAAAAGCACCAAACCAGTAAAGTGATAAGTGTTACTCCCAACAGGCCTCCTCGGGGGCAGAGGGAGGTGAAGGGGGTTGTTAGAGAAGGTAGTTGATGGGGGTCAATCCAAAAAACCTTCCCAAGGGATCTGCCCGAGTGGTTTTTCCCACAGCAGAACACAACACAGCACAATAGAAATGCTGGCAGTGAACCCACACAGCTCATCTGGGGACCCTCCTGCCTCTCCTGGACCAAGCACTGTGATGCTACATTGAGGCACCAGTGAGTTTTCCAAGAGTAAAATAAGGAAAACTTTGATTTTGGTCATTTGGCTCAGACACAAGAGAAAAACTTCTCCCAAATATTATGGCAGCACGATGCCACCAGGTGAATTTTTTTCTCTTTGTGGTTGCCTGAAGAACTTGAACTTTATATCCCTGCCTGCTCTACCAAAAGGTTTCCCTGACCTCTCCAAACCTGCACCAGGCAGGTCAGCCCAAGGCTGATGTGCAGCACTGGGTGAGGATCAGATGGAGGAGTGCTGGAGGAGGATGGAGGGCTGCAGCAAAGATGCAATGCATTAAAGCAGCTCACGTGCTTCCTGGCCCTGCTGTGCCAGGCACTGGTAAATATGACCAGCTGAAAGTGCATCTAAAAAAAACAAATAAAAGCAGGAGGGTGGGACTGCTGGAACCCAAAATTAGTTGAAAATAAAACAAAACCTGGAAACGTTTCCCGAGCGAAACCAGACTTGGGTGATTAGTTTGTAATTATTTGTGGTTGAAGGAAGAGGGGGAAAAAAAAGAAATCAAGCCAGTATTGAAATGCATTTATTGGTTGGTTTGTTGGTGATGGTTATGGGAAAATAAAAAGGAAGAGATGTGTGTAGCTGACACACTGTCCCTGCACCAGCTCCCAGCCAACCAGCAAAACCAGAGTCCTATTGCTGTGGGCCTTCTGTGGGCTCCATCACCAGCCCTGGATGTGCTTGGAAGTCCTGTAGATCTGGTGCTGAGGGACACGGGTTAGCAGGGGACTTGGTAGAGTTAGGTTGATGGTTGGACTTGATGCTCTTAAAGGTCTTTTCCAGTCTGATTCTATGATTGATTCATAGACCTGTCTTTCAAATCCAGGGTAGTTGCCAGGGGTGCTGCTGAAAAAGATATTCTCGAGGGTTATGACCCCTTCAAGCCATGCTCCATCTCTGTCATTGGCATGAAGAGCAAGGAAAAAACCACATTTCCTTCTTGGCTTTTAAATACGTACTTTGAAGAACGATTATGGGATGGTCTGAAATGGTTCTTGCACCCCTTTGAAGTTGTGCCTTCAATCTGAAAGAGATCTCAGGAGGCCAAGCATGTTTGTGAGCAACAAAACCTGTGCCTTGACAAGCCCCAGGCAGGACACAAGGTCTCAAGCTTCCCCTAACGCTCCGTTGGCATCCTGGTGAACATCCAAGGAGAACCCTGTGCTGGGAGAAGGTGTCACACTGCCCTGCACGTCTCCTCTGGTTACCAAGGACAGCTGCAGGTGGAAAAGAAAAAGGCTGGGACCTTGTTAGCAAGGATAAACTCAGCCCTTCTTCCCAGCAGCAGATCTTGAGACCTCTGCTCGAGCAGCAGAGAAAAGCCAGCAGGACTCCACACATCACCCCAGCTTGGACAACAGCCCCATGGGTTTAGGAGGTGACAGGTTTTCCCAATGATTTAGGAACCTACTGCCCCAGGACAGCCAAGACATTGAAGAACTTCTGAAAATTCCTACCTAGGCACGAGTGCAAAAGCCAAAACTGTGTCCTGTGCTCCTCAGATAGTGGCTTTGGACGGGATCAGACCCAAGGTCCCAAACGTGATGCCCCAGGCATGCCCAATGCTGGTGCAGTGCTTCCTACCACCCTCTTCCTGGAAGAGCAGCTACGGCCAGAGGCTGCTCCCATTTCCTGCTGGAAGCCACCCAAGCTGTGAGCAAACACCACAGGTGGGCATTGAACCATCCAAGGCAAGCTGAGACCTTCTGGGCTCCTTCCCAAACACGGGAGCCTCATGCCTGGAGGCCTTGGGGAGGGCTGTGTCCTCCTGCTGCAGCGTGGCGTGGTGAGGAGCAGAGCACGGGCTCAACCTCCAGCCCCATGGCTTTGGGACAGGAATTTGAGAAGGCTTCTCCCAGGAAAGACAACCAACCACAGGGATCCCTTTTCTGGAGATGAGTTGGCTCGAGGCTTCCCACCTGACCGAGCAATCTGCTTCCTGAAGGAAGGACAGTACGGGGCAGGTTTGGGGCTCCTCAGAGACAACAGGATTTAGGGAAAATCCTGAAGGAGCCCTTCAAGTCTTAGTGACCACAAGAGCAGCACACAGCAGGTTCCTTGGGTGGCTGCAGAGGTGGGGTGGTCACTGCTCTGGGATGCTCTCCCTTTCCCAAGGGCTCTGGACCCACCTCGTGGTCCCGGCTGGTTTGGAAGCTCCTGCCCAGGCAACGTCCTGTTCTGACAACAGCCTCCTCGAACTCACCCCTTGGCACCAGCTGGATTTATAGCAAGGCTTTATCTCTTGCCTGCAATTCTAATTTGTGGTTCGTTGGCCATAAAACTCCAACTTTTCCAGGCAGGGGGGAGAAAAAAAACGAAGTGACGATTGACTGTTAGCGCTGCTGCTTTTTTTGTGTCCCACTCGAGCTGTTCCTTATGCAGTTGTAACCAAATAGTAACCAAGCAGAGAACCTAATGGCCAGTGCTGTTTATCCCAAACAGGATGGATTTCCCATCTGTAATTCAAAAACCATCAGGGGTCCCTTGCCTTGCTTGGCACGGAGCATGGCCGAGCTTCTAGGGAACAGAGACGGTGCTGAGGAAAACTCCTCCTGCCTGAAGAAGGATCCATGAGAAATAAAGTGCCTTTCACTTTTGGGGGATGATGTATTTTTTTTTTAAAGCCCCTCCAGGCAGATTTGGTTCCCAAAGTGAGGCTCTGCATAGGGGAATCCTTTTAATTCACTCTTTAAAACTGATTTTCTTTGCCCCGTGCGTGGCCAGGTGCACATTTCCACTTGGAACTGGTGCTTGAAACCAGCTTCATCAATACCAAATGAAAAGGAAACCACAGAGCTACAGAGAAATATTATCCTGTATTATTTCATGTGAGACAAAGGATAAAATCAGAGCAAGCTCCCTGTCAGGCTGAGATCTGGCTGCCCACTCTGCTTTCCTCCGAGGGGCTGTTATCAGCCCACCCAGCCCACCTCACGCCAAGGATGGTGCCTGTGGCAACCCCCTGAACGGCTGAACCACAGAATCATGGAATCATTTGGGTTGGAAAAGACCTTTCAGATCGAGTCCAACCATTGACTCACTCTACCAAGCCCACTGCTAACCCGTGGCCCTCAGCACTGACTTTTAAACACACCCAGGGATGGCGATTCAGCCACTTCCCTGTAAGGTGTGGGGGTTTTCCAAATTTCCCATGATTTCTGAAAGCCTGAAAAACATTTACCTTGCAAATTGTGGGGCAAAACACGCAGGCTCTGGAGCATTATTCAGATACCTGGGCTTTGCTTTTGAAGAAAGATGTGGAGCAATGCCAAGGTGCAAAGGAAGGCTCAGGAGACAAGAACCATCGTCTCATAGTGGTACCTGCAAGCCAGGGCCAGATCCCACCCCAGCTATGGGAAAGACCCCGTGGAAAGGACAACTTCAGTAGGTGGAAGAGGATTCAAGGGAGATTTAAGGAAGCTTTCTCATGAGGAACACCAAGAAGTGGAGTAAAATGCCTGAGAAGAGGGTGGGTTTGCTGGGGAGGAGGTCCAGCACGCCTCCTTGGGAATAGGTTAGAGGAGGAATGCAGCGAGCGTGCAAGGCGAGTGCTGGGGGTGGGCTGGACTGGGCACAAACACCAGGGGCCAGCCCAGGCATGGCTCAAGGGACCACGAAGCATTTTGGCAAGCGGCCCCTCCCCAGGAGCCAAAGGGCAGAGCAAGGAAGTCTCCTGGCAGTCCAATCACCTCGGCGGGAATCGAGCAGATATTCCCATTGCCTGCGAAGCCCCGTGCCAAGTCTGGTGTTTGTTTGTGTCTGTGTTTATTTCTCAGAGAGTTTCTTTCTCTGCACCCCGGGGAACTGGCTGGATGCAAGCTCTGGCCTTCTCATGGAATAAGAATTATCTCCTGGATCTTGGCAGCAGCGGGAGGAGACCAGCTCCTGCTGCACTGCAGATTTGGCGAGCCACGAGACGCCCAAAAAGCAAACGCTGCCTGGCTGCTCTCTGGCCAGAGACCCAAAAATCCCAGGGCCAGCTCTGTCCTGCAGCCTTGTCCTGCACAGGGGGGACTTTCAGCATCGCCTGAGGACCTGCTCTCCATCATCATCCAGAGCACCGTGGGCTCAAAGAGCCTCCTTCTCAAACTGGAAGGTGGACAGGGGAGCAGAAAACAAGAGCAGAAAGCACAATGCTGTCTCAGACATCAAAGCAAAACGGTGTTTGCCCAGGCCCAGCTCTCTGCTGGGCTTCTAAAACCCTGAACTAATTAAAATCTTCTGCTACAAATGGTTTTTCCTCCTCCAGTGGGCCACGTGGACTTGCACGAAGGGAAGCTCTGACCCATCCTCGCAGGGGCTGCTCCTGTTCTAGGAGAACGTGAGTAACAGCTGAAACACGTGAGGACGTCAACATTTGGGGCAGTTTGGTGAAAAATCCTTTCTCCCTGCCCCCCGGGGGGGAGAAACCAACGTCAGTGCTGGGTGGTGGCAGGGAAATGAATCGATGCTCCTGGACTCCCCACATCCCAGCCTCACACGGTCCTGCCGGAGATGAATCACAGGGAGCACACGTGGCACTTGCCCACAGAGACCCAGCTTGGGCTTGGGAAAGTCTGGGTGGAGAAGGGGGAGGTGCCATGAAGGAGAAAACCCAAGTCACTGAGGTCTGGAGGCTCCAAGGCTCGTACCTGCCCAAGGGACCTGAGACACACCACGCCCAAGAGCTTGCTGGGGTCTCACTTGTAGCTGTCCACAGTGAAGGCACAAAGGCAGCTTTAGACACTCAGAAAGGAAAATACTGATGGAGCAACACACACCTGGAGTCACCTGGGCAGAGCCTTCAAGAGCATCTCCTTGTGAGCAGCAGATGCTACAGGGAGGAGTGGGACTCGAAGCACCAACTGCTCAGGGCCCAAAGGTCACCCAAGCACCCAGGGCTGCTCCACCTGCTCCACCTAACCCTCATTTCAAAGAGAGGTGGTGGCCTCTAGAAGAACACAAGATCCATCTGATTCATAATCTAATCTCCTAATGACACTCGTGGCATAGGAACCGTTTTCCATGGAAACCTATCTGCAGGATGACATGCACGCCAGATGCCTTGATTTAATTAGCCCACAGAATGTCCTCAGCTATGTTTAAACATCTGACCCATGCTAACAACACTGGGTACTTCAAAGGCGGGTGAATCACTTCTCAGAGCAGAGAAAAGGAACATCAGGAGAGCCAAGCTCCCAGCGGACGCCCCTTCGCCAGCACCTCCACCAGTTTCACTGGCCTTGGAAATTAAAACGTGGCCAATTAAGTCATTTCTTCTGAACGGCAGGGTGGTGGCCCTCAAATTCCTCTTGGACCCTACAGAGGATCCAACGTGGCACTACAGGCAGTCAAGGCTGCCCAGGGAATTGATTCTGTGCTGGTTTGGAGTGGAATGATGATGCCTTCAATAGGGAGACAAGGAACTCCTGGAGAGAGTCCAAGGGAGGCCACCAAGATGCTGAGGGGGCTGGAGAATCTCGGTGCTGAGGGAAGGTTGAGAGCCCTGGGGTGGTGAGCTGGAGGAGATTCAGAGGGGATCTGATCAATGGTTATCTATATCTAAAGGGCAATGGTCAAAAGGATGGGACCAGACTCTTGTCAGTGGTGCCCAGAGACAGCACAAGGGGCAACAGGCACCAACTGGAACATCTGAAGAGTTCCATCTGAACAGGAGGGGAAAAAATTTGGGGTGAGGGTGCAGAGCCTGGAGCAGCTGCCCAGAGAGGCTGTGGAGTCTCCTGCTCTGGAGAGATCCCAAACCCTCCTGGCTGTGACCCTGGGTGAGCTGCTGGAGCAGGGGGTGGGATGAGATGATCCCTGGAGGTCCCTTCCAACCCCACCACGCTGGGTTCTGGGATTTTAAACACTCTGGGAAGCAAACACAACCCTGCAGCAGTCCAACCAGCACAGAGCTCCTCCCAGTGCTACAGAAGTCAGAAGGCACAAATAACCTGGAATTGTCCTATTTTTTGGTCTTTGGAAGAGCATTGCATTAGGGGACTGCTGGTCACCTGCCCCAAGTTTCTTTCAGCCTCTCTTGGTGCACCAGCAGGGCTCATGCTCCAGCAGCTGGAGCAGTAACAGCTCCTGGAGCTGTTTGGGTTGGCACTCTGGGTTTCACTGACATCTTTGCATCATTCCCAGCCTCCAACACACAAAATATGTCGGGTTATCACTGAACCAAAAGTCGCTTGGACTGAACCCAAAGTTCACTGAACACCCAGCAAGAACCACTCCCAGCAAGAGGGACCAGACACTGTCTCAGGCTACTGAGTTAAAACTAATGCTCAGCTTTCCAGTTTCACAGATGGCTTTTTGGCCACGGCTCTGCTGGGGGATTCAGGCAGGACACCCTGGGGTTGTGCCATGAAGGCCACAGGGATGCTGCAGCAGGCACACGTGGTGGCACAGATGGAATCCTAGAACCACATAGGTTGGAGCCACGGCTCTGCTGGGGGATTCAGGCAGGACACCCTGGGGTTGTGCCATGAAGGCCACAGGGATGGCACAGATGGAATCCTAGAACCAAGTAGGTTGGAAAAGACCTTTGGGATCATCAAAGTCCAACTGCAAACCTCCTCACGCTGTCAAGGCCACCAAGCCCAAGGTGAGCCACCTCCAGACTGGTGGGAGTCAAGAGTGAAGGTAGAGAAGAAACTCTGCTGCTTCAAGCTTTGGCTTTAAGGCAGTTGGCACTAATGGAGGTGGGTAATTACAGGAAACGACGTTAGGAGTGGAACTGGGGTAATTAGAAACTTCTGCTCTCCTTGGTAGGACTTTCTTGGTTGCTTTGAATGCTCAAATGCCCTTAAATAACAGAAAGTTTTGCAACATATTTCTTCTAAAGCAAAACTCCTTTCCAGCTGGACAAGAAGTATCCAGAGGTGTGTGTCCAAGTGCTGGGGTGGTGCTGAGATGCCACAAAGACATCTCAAGACTGAGCCAGGCTTTCCATGGCCCAGAAGTTTCATCCTACCAAGGAAGCACTGCTCAGAGATGCCACCAGGCATCAGCACAGGACAGAGCTTTCTGAGGTCATCTGGGCAAGACATCACCATGCTGATATGCTCCTCAGAGCATCCAGCCATGAATCTTGGTGGTGTCCAAACAGCCCCGAAAAAACGTGTTTGGTAGCTACCACAGCACCCAAATTTTGCCCTCACCCCAGGACAGTGGGAACACAGCAGAACAGCTCTCATGTAAAACAATAACAAGTTAAAGAATTTGATGTATGTCCCAACCCAGACCGAGCTGCAATCATCCTTAGTGATTTCAAACTAAAAATGTAGAAATTAAATCAAATTCAGTATTGGATCTCTTGCCACGTGAGACTTTCCACTACAGAGGGTGTCATGGACTTACGTGGAGATGATGAAATACAAGAGACAGCTTCATGAGCTGCTCACATACTGATACACATCAAGAAGATCTTGATATGGAATGCTCAGTTACAGAAATGTTCCAAAATTAAGATTTCCTGGTAAAAACTGTGTTCTGTGGGAAATGAAACAAGGGATGGACACAAAACAAGGGTCACAAAAATAATCCGAGGGCTGAGAACCCCTCTGCTGGGAGCCCAGCAGGAGAGAGTTGGGTTGGGGCAGCCTGGAATGGAGAAAATAGGGAGAAGACTCCAGCTGGGGAGACCTGCTGGGGGCTGCCAGGGGCTTGCCAGAAAGCTGGGGGGGGACTTTTGAGCAGAACCTGTGGGGACAGGAAAAGGGGGAATGGTTTGAAATGAAAAGAGGGAGATTTAGACTGGAGAGAAGGCAGAAATTTTTGATGCTGAGGGTGCTGAGCCCCTGGCCCAGGTTGCCCAGAGAGGTGGTCACTGCCCCATCCCTGGAACCATCCCAGGGGAGGTTGGATGGAGCTCTGAGCACCCTGCTCTAGCTGCAGATGTCTCTGTCCCTGCAGGGGTTGGACTAGGTGACCTTGCAAAGTCCCTTCCCACCCAAACCATTCCATGATTCATCCCCTATTACAACCCAACTGCAAACAAAAGCAGCCCCAGAAAGGCCAGAAGCAGCCTCAGAAGAGTCCAGCCCTCGTGACACCGAGAGCTCTCCGTGCTCCTAAGGCCAGTTCTCCATTTCACTTCCAGCTCCTGAAGGCATCTTACCACCCTTCAGCTCTCATTTTCCCTGAGCAAACACAGGCCCTGCTTTGCAGAATGTTCAAGAACTGGATGTGGCCAAACATTGGGAAGGAAAGGCAGAGCTGGCCAAGCGAGTGGGGGCTGGAAAGCAGCTTCCAAAATTCCCTTTGCAGCGTTCAGAGGGCTGTGGAGCCTCTCCATGAGAGGAGAGGCCGTGGCTGTGAGCATCACCTCACCCCAGCATGTCTGGGAAGCTCATGGGAAGCCTGTGCCACCAGGAGCTGACTGTGGGCACATCCTACAGCATCCTCCTGTCTTCTGAGGGATGGTCCAAGCCATCAATCAGCACCGAGTGTCCTGCTCCACCTTCCCCACGTTCCTCTCTGCCTTCCTAGTGCCAGAAGCATCCTAGGAAAAGAAAGCCATGGAGATGCTCGTTCCTGCTCATGTCCTGCACAAAGCCCCCAGGCAAAGGCTTCCTTCAGCCTTGCAGAGACTCGCAGCCTTCACCAAGTGCCTCAGAGAACCACAGGGTGGGTTGGCTTTGAAGACCTTCAAGATCATCCAGTCCAACCATTCCCCCAGCCCTGCCAGGTCCCCACTGCCCCGTGTCCCTC
>NW_008585996.1:1268-2307 GCF_000691845.1 Merops nubicus | reverse complement strand
GGCGAGCCCCCCCAGTTCCTCCCAAGCAGTGCCCCCCCATCCAGGCCATGAGCAGCCAGCTTCTCCAGGAGAATGCTGGGGGAAGTGGTGTCAAAATCTTTGCTCAAGCCTCTGCAGCCAGCACCTTCCCCTCTGGTGGGGATCTCCAGCGTTTCACCCTCACCAGGGCTGGGCCAGCACCTCCTGGGTTTGGGTGCCTGGTACCTTTTTTGGCTAGGGGTGGTGGCACACGTGAACTCCTGGCCAGGCACGCTCGGGCTGGCTGGTTTTTCTGTTGGAAGGACTCACTGGGCCTCTTACAAACACCAGATGCTCGATGATGGGAAAATCAAACATACTTCCCAGTAAACAAAAGCAGATTTCATTTGTCTCTGAAGCACAAACCAAACAAAAGTGTGGGGGGAAAAAAAAGTGCAAAACAGAAGAGTGCAAAGCAGGCTCACCCACACGTGTCGAGGGGGAGGAAAAGGGATGGTGGGGTGGATGCTAAGCTAGGTAAGAAACCAGCTGGAGGATCCCAGGAGGGAATCACCACCAAGACCAAGGACTCACCCGTGAGCTCCTCTCCCCAGGCACACGTGCAGCTCAGTGAGAGGTGACCAGAAGCCCCAGCCCCTGCTGCAGGGAGGAGGGACAGGTGAAGAGCACCCAAAACCAGGGCTGGGGTGTAGCAGCCCCTCAAACAATTCCATAGTTAGTGTCCTGAGGTTGGCAGCTCCGACCTGGCTGGTGACAACCCTCCTGTCCTTCCTCAGCTGCAGCATGGAGATGTCACCACTGACCCACCACCCAGCCAGCTCCTGGGTCCTGAGCTGGGGTGGCCAGTGCAGAATTTGGGGGGTGAGGCCCTGGGGGGCAGGAGGGAGCCACAGGAATATCGAGATGTCAGGATTTCAAAGGAGGGGCTTGTTCTGCTTTGGTTTAATTGCCATGATTGCAAACCATTTGGTCATTTTCTTCCAATTTAGGAGAAATTCTCATTGTGCCTTTAGAGGGAATGTTGTCACCAGCTCAGGCAAACACTCTCCAGGAGAAAGCA
>NW_008585996.1:328-1237 GCF_000691845.1 Merops nubicus | reverse complement strand
CAAGAGAGGGGCCGTGCCCCTGGCTGGAGGGAGGGACAGGGACTAAAGCCTCAGGTACCCGAAATGCTCCTTCTGCCACCTGAGCTGAAGAAGAAGATGAATGGTCTGGGTGTGCAGGTGGATAGGGAGAAGAACAGAGCAACCCTCAGAAACCCTTGGAGCTTAAGCTTGGAGGGAGTTTTCCAACGAAAACACTGGAAAAAGGTAAATTATAAGAATTAAATTATTCTGAGGAGTTACTCTGATTTCAGAGAACTTTCATCCCAGGACTAAACTGAGGAGCTGCATCTCCAGAGGTAGGTAGGAAGCAAGGAGGAGAACTGAGAGGTCTACAGAGGCTTTTCAGCCTGTTTTGGAGGACCAGGGGGAGAGCCAAGAGCTGCTCTGAGCAGCAGTGGGTGACAGCAGCCACCTCACACGGCCCAGGGTGCCCAGCACCCCGAGGGAAGGGCAGCTCAGCACCCCAAGAGGGCACCTGAGCTTGTGGAGCAGGAATCACAGAAACAGAGTGCTGTGGGTTGGGAAGGGACCTTGAAAACTCATCCAGTCCAACCCCTGCAGGGAGCAGGGACATCTGCAGCTAGAGCAGGGTGCTCAGAGCTTGGTCCAACCTCCCCTGGGATGGTGCCAGGGATGGGGCAGCGACCACCTCTCTGGGCAACCTGGGCCAGGGGCTCAACACCAAAAATTTTTCCTTCTTCTAGTCTAAATCTCCCTCTTTTCATTTCAAACCATTCCCCCTTGTCCTGTCCAAACAGCCCCTGCTCAAAAGTCTGTCCCCAGCTTTCTTATGGGCCCTGTTTTTAGTCCTGGCAGCCCCCAGCAGGTCTCCCCAGCTGGAGCCTTCTCCTCTCAGCTGCCCCAGCCCAACTCTCTCCTGCTGGGCTCCCAGCAGAGGGGTTCCCCCCT
>NW_008585996.1:0-210 GCF_000691845.1 Merops nubicus | reverse complement strand
TGCCCTGTGCCCACGCGGCTGGGGGGGCAGCCCAGGCTGGGGGGGCTCCTGCCCAGCTCTTCACCCCCAGGGCCTTCTCCCCAGGCTGGGCTGGTGTCGATTTGAGGAGAGCCTCCAGAGGTGCCTCCTCTGCAGCCTCCCGAGGGCTGGCATCTGCTGTGTCTGCCCTGCCCCTCCCCGAGGTGCCAGGCTGGAGCTGGCAGTGGTGCA
>NW_008585995.1:20608-50926 GCF_000691845.1 Merops nubicus | reverse complement strand
CCTGCCCTCAGCCTTGCTGACCCTCATGAGGAGCACATGGCCCCTCTGCTCCAGCCTGCCCAGGTGCCTCTGGATGGATCCCATCCCCCTGGTGTGCCAACTTCTGGACTGTGGATTTCAGAAGGCACTGAAGTCCACTCTTACTCCTCAGTTTTTTGGATCACCCCTCACCATCTTCTTGCTCTTCAGTTTGCCACACCCCCCAGTCATGTCCACTGTCACTGCTTGAGGAACCCAGAGTGCCCATAACAAAAATTTAGGATTTGTATCTCCCTGGCATATAAGCCTGTAGCATCTATACCAACAACCATATCACTGGTTATAAACTTAATCATATATATATTCATACATATATATTTTTCCATAGGTCCCTTCCTGAAAGTGTTCAAGACCAGGTTGGATGGGATTTGAGCACCCTGCTCCAGTGGGAGCTGTCCCTGCCCATGGCAGGGGGTTGGAACCAGATGATCTTTAAGGTCCCTTCCAAACCAAACAATTCCATAGTTCTATAAAGACAAATACCACAGAAACTGCATCATCCAGCACCTGACCACAGTCCCCTTCCACATCCTAACAGATAGTAATTCATTCAAGTGTTCAACTTTGTTTCAGAAACTTGAGGCCACAGCTTGAGCACTGGGGTCAGGTTTGGGCCCCACAGGATCAGAAAGACCTTGAGGGGCTGGAGAGGGTCCAGAGAAGGGCAACGGAGCTGGGGAGGGCTCTGGGGAACATGGCTGGTGAGGAGCAGCTGAGGGAAGAAGAGAAGGATTTCCACGTGTCCCTGCAGAGCTGGTGGTGAGCTGCTGCTCACACACAGGCACTTTGCAGCACCAGGGCAAGAGACTCCCCCCTCCCCAAGGCCAAGGGCAGGCTGGGGTGTTTGGGCTCTAGAGGAGAGTGAGCTGCCCCAAGCCCCAGTGGGAGTTCAGTCTGTCCCAGGATTTATGGGGTCACCAGGCAGGAATATGAAGTGCACAAGAAAAACATACCCCCAACTTCTGCCTCCTTGCATGAAGGGCCTTGGTGGGGTTCCCACATATAACCTGGCTCAGTCCTAAGAAAAAAGAAAACGTGTTACTGCAGCATTTAACAACCAGTGCTGTCTTTGACACCAGCCAGCATCACCTCCCGTGGACAGGAGGATGTGGATGTGTCCTGGGGAGGGCTTTGGTTTCTTTGTTTTGCTGGGTTATTTTCCAGCTGGATCTCACTCAGAATCAGGTTCCCCAAGTGGCTCTGCAGATGCTTTTGCCAAAACAAGACTCAAGGTAGCAGTGGACACTGGGTGAAAGTGTCTCTCTCAGCAGTGCCAGCTGTACAGAAGTGCAAGTGGATTCATGGCCTTGCTCCCTGGCAAGCTGTACTTGGCCTCCATGTCCTTTTCTGACACTATTGTTCCATCTAGTTCATCAGCCTGAGTCCAACCCACAGCAAGGAACTGAGGTGGGACTGGAGAACAACCACCACCTGCCCACCTAATCTGCACTCCACAGGCTGGTGGAGATGCACCATCAAGAGCCAGGAGCCAGGGAAGGATGTGTTGGGAAGTGCCACAGGCTGTATCCAAAGTGAATTCCCATCCCACCCAGCTGAGCCCAGGAGCTGCCAACTCCCAGCACTTGCAGGTGGCCAGGGCATGAAGGGCAGGGTAAGTCTGTGTTCTGGGCTGCCCTGCAAGGAGCAGAAGTCAAGGAACTGACCCCTCTTGCTGAGGGACCCACCCCTGGAACCCAAAGGAAAGGGCTATTGACAGCAGGGCTGCTGCTGGGGTGACCCAGCAGGGAGGCAGTGTGCACCACCAGGCCTTCCTAGAGGAGTACCCTGGACCACATTGCTGTGGCTGAACGGGATGTGCCCAGATGTGAGCTCAGTGAGGCCTGAGTGTGCAATTTGAAGGCCAGCAGGACAGCTTTTGTTGAGGTGTGAAAGGCAAGGCCAGCAAAGGAGCACCAGCATGGGGCTGTCAAGAGGGACAGCAATACAGCAAGGGGCTGAGGTGGAGGAAGTCCAGAGGACTTGCACCTTCTGCTGCAGGGGGAGATAAGCAGAAATGTAAAAGCAGGAGAATGCCATGGAAGAAAACATTTGCTGAACCTCATCTAGCAGTGGCAAGGGTGGGTGATATTCAAAGCACCCAGACCTTCATCAGCAATAACAACACTCAGAAAAACGAGGTGTGGGAAAGGCCAAGACTCAAACCCCATACATTACCATGGGTCAGCTCACTGGAGTCATCCTCTGTGAAGAGCTCTCCAGGAGCAGCAGGGCCCAGGGGCAGCTGGACGCCGCTCCAGAGGGGGGCACGGCCGGGTCTGCCCCCACTGCCAGGGCACAGCCCAGCTCCAGGCCTGAAGGCTGTGGGGGGCCTTGGGTCACAGCCAGACTGCCCTGCTGCTGCCCCAGCTGTGGAGACAAGAGAGAGGTCCTGTTAGTGTCAGAGCAGTTGTGCAAGGCTTCAAAGCACACCATGGCCACGCGCTGCCCAGCCCACCACTGCTGCTGCACGCTGGGGGACAGGACAGGTACTGCTGGAGTGGGTCAGGAGTGCTGGAGTGGGTCAAGAGCCATGCTGGAGTGGGTCAGGAGTGCTGGAATGGGTCAAGAGCCATGCTGGAGTGGGTCAGGCCTGGTGACAGAGGTGCTGCCTCTCAGCCTGGTGCTGCACACCTTGTAGTTGTCCTCTGCAGACAGCAGAACCTGGGGACCCCCAGCTGAGCCAAAGTCCCTTCACACCCTCCTCCTGCTCCTGGGCACCAGAGACTGGCTGCTGGCTGAGTGCAGGGTCAGGAGCTGCTCTGTGCTCACCTCTCACCTCCAGCTGCTCCATGGTGAGCCTGGACGTGGCCAGGGCTCTGCTCCTTCCCTGCCTGCGTGGCTGGGGTCAGGGCAAGCTGCTCCTCATCTGCTGCCCACCTGCCTGGGGGGCAACCACTGCAGGCTTGCCACAGGCACGGTCCAAGCCCCCAGCTTTAAAATGTGCTGCTGAAATACCCAAGCAGGATGAAGATGGTGCTGGGCACGTCACCAGAGCTGCCAGTCAAGCAGGGCAAACCACAGCCCAGGAGTTACATCTGGGAACAGCAGCGACAGATTCTTCCTGCCTCAGACACAGACACTTCACCACAGAAAGAAAGGTGAAGATGGAGGTTTTGTAGTGCTGCAGAGCAGGGTGGATTATACAAAGGCTAGTGAAGGTGGACAGAGCCTTGTCCTCCTACCTGCCTGGCCCCTGGCTGCCCTGGGAGCACAGCACAGAGTGAGAGCAGCACGGGCAGGCAGCAACCCCCAGGGGAGCAGAGCTCAGCTCAGTGCCAGGATGAACAGCATGCTTTGGTGGTGCTGAGCATCCAGAGCTCCACAGCAGAGCAATCAGCTCTGGAACAACATGACCACTTCCTTAGGAGCTGAGTTTAGGGAACTTCAAAATACCTTGGCCATCAGTGTTAATACAAAGCCACAAAATACACCCCCCACAAAAAGTACCTGAGCTGCCACTGCCAGAGGAAAGAAAAACACACGTGGATGCCTGAACCTGAGCTCATGAGCTCATCAGTTAGAGCTGAAGGCAAGGCTGTGAGTGTGGTTGCACAGGCAAGCACTAGGCAGCCCCAGCTCTGTGCTGTCCCCACTGCTCCTGTCAGCAGTCCCTGTTAACTAGTTGTCTGAACCATAGCTGACGTTGCCAAAGTGGGATCACTGAGGGATCAGATTTTAATGGATTTTTTCCCCTACCATAACTACTATTACAACTAATTACTTGGACCCACAGGGATTAAATAAATGACAAATGTATGTACTTACTCCAAAACAAGCTAAATTTTTAATGGAGTACAGTTGGCAGGCAAACCACAGCTGGGGGGCTGGGATGGCCATTGCCCAGACTAATGGGAAGCAACAGGAGCAGTTATAGGAAACACTTTGTAATCTTTAATGGGACGTGGTGAAGTGCATGCAGCAGCCAGGTAAAAGCATGGACATCTGAACTATAACCAAGGCTGTGGGCAAGGGGACAACGGGTCTGTTTCCAAACCATTTACCCTGCTAATGAATGTAATGGACTTAATCACAGAGGCAAAGAAAATGGAACAGATCTCTCTGGAGATCCTGCCAGCTCAGCTGCTGGGCTGCTGCTGCCACCACAAAGTGGTGACCAAAGTGCCTTCCCTGGTCCTGAGCTGGAGCAGGAGCTCCTGCTGCACCCACGCTCGTGGGCTGGCTGTGGCACAGGCAGGGTGTGAACAGCCCTGGCTGAAACCCCCTCCCCAGGCCTGGCTCCTCCCTGTGCAGAGCAAACACCAAGTACAGGCTGGAGCTGCTGCCCCACTCACCTCGTGCTCTAGGAGCCATCTGCACTTTCCTGATGTGGATGCCCAGCTCAGGACAGCTTTTGTTTCAACCTGCAGAGTGCTGAACCCCAGCTCCCTCACGTCCCCAGTGAAGCAGACAATGTCCTCTGTCCCTCTGCTGTGACTGAATGTGAGCTGAGGAGGCCAGCCTGAACAATGAACCCTGACAGGAACCCTGACATACCTAACCAGGAAATGTCCCCAGCTAAGCCACCTTCCTTGATGGATTCCTTGATGATGAGCCAGTCCTCATGGGTCTTCTTGGCAGCAGGGAGAGCAGTCTGGCTTGCTGGTATGTCATCCAGATATTCCAAGTGGGGAATGAGCTTTTTTACCTCAGCTCTGTAGTTATAGTCTGGTTCCTGGAGAAATGGAGAAAGCAGCCACTTGAGCAGTTGATTTCACAGACTGTGGACTCCCACCAGCAGCACAGTTCAATTTCTGTGACTGCCATATAACTCAAACAGCTTCTGCAAGGCAAACCCACTCACCTCATTCACCAGGAATAAAACAGTCAGAGTTTCACTCCACTGGGCATTCTCCTCATGCAACTTCCACTCAAACTGCTGGTGAGCATGTCCTGAGCAATGCAAACCCCCCTGCTCAGAGGCTCCTCTGCTGGTCACCCACTGGTGACTTTGGCATTTGTCTTTGTTATGGATATTTGTCTTTGTTGCAGAACACTCTCAGACTCCCTCTGGAGCCCCCAGCACAAGAAGGACATGGACCTGTTGGAGCAGGGCCAGAGGAGGCCACAAAAATGATCAGAGGGCTGGAACCCCTCTGCTGTGAGGCCAGGCTGAGAGAGTTGGGGTTGTTCAGCCTGGAGAAGAGAAGGCTCCAGGGAGAACTTATTGCAGCCTTCCAGGATCTGAAGGGAACCTACAAGAAAGCTGGGGAAGGATTCTTTGCAAGGCTTGTGGTAGGACACAGGGTAATGGGTTCAGACTGGAAGAGGGGAGATTTAGATTAGAAATGAGGAAGAAGTTCTTCACTGTGAGGGTGGTGAGACACTGGCCCAGGCTGCCCAGGGAAGCTGTGGATGCTCCATCCCTGGAGGTGTTCAAGGCCAGGCTGGATGGGATTTAAGCACCCTGCTCCAGTGGGAGGTGTCCCTGCCCATGGCAGGGGGTTTGGGACTAGCTTTAAGGTCCCTTCCAAGCCAACCCACACTGTGATTCTACATTACTACAAGGTGGGGAAGTGCAGGTGGGCACTGGTGCCCACGGAAGGCCTGGGCACCCCCAGCACTCAGCCAGCCTCGCCCTGCTTGGGCTGTTTCCTGGTTGCTGCATCAATCCTCAGGTGACAGGAAGACCTGACAACACGTTCTGAGTGCTGCCACTCCTGCTGATGGAAAAGCAAAGAGCAGGGCATGTGCCAGTGCCCAGGGAGCTCTGAGCAGAGAGGCTGCTGCAGAACAGTTACACTGTTCAGAGCACACTGTGAGCTGGGCTGGTCTGGTGAGTCCCAGGGGCAGAAAGACACCTTTATGTGGCACCTCTGTGCTTGGGAGAACTTTGCAGTACCTCAGGGCTGACTGGGACATGCTGCTTTGCAACGGGCAGTCTCTGATGACAAAAGGCAGCAAGTGGTGATGATGGTCTCTTCCAGTACAAGGAAGTATGGAAATCATGGAATTGCTTTGGCTGGAAAAGATCATGGAGTTCAACAACAAACCCAGCACTGCTAAGGCACCACTAAACCATGTCCAGCAGGACCACATCTCCATGGCCTTGAAACCCCTCAAGGGATGAGCACTCCACCACTGCCCTGGGCAACCTTTTTGGGGAACAAATTTTTCCTAATATCTGACCTAAACCTCTCCTCTCACAACTTGAGGCTGTTTCCTCTTGTCCTGTTCCTTGTCCCTTGGGAGCAGAGCCCGACCCCCCCCTGGCTCCAGGCTCCTGTCAGGAGCTGTGCAGAGCCAGAAGGTCTCCCCTGAGCCTCCTTTGCTCCAGGCTCAGCACCCCCAGCTCCCTCAGCTGCTCCTCCCCACACTTGGGCTCCAGACCCTTCCCCAGCGGCTTCACTGCCCTTCTCTGGCCACGCTCCAGCCCCTCAAGGTCTTTCTTGCACTGATGTATCCAGAACTGACCCCAGGATTCCAGGTGCAGCTTCCCCAGTGCCCAGTGCTGGGGGATGATCCCTGCCTGCTGTGGTTGAGCCTCAGCTCCAGCTAAACCTGAGCAGGTGGCCAAAGAAAGCCCGTGGGCTGGGATAAGGACAGTTTAACAGAACAGCACAAAGAGGAGAGGTGGCAGCAGCAGTGGTACCAGCACTGAGGTGATACACGAGGTGAGGGATAAGGAAGCCCTCCCCTGAGCTGCAGCTCTCCCTGCTGGGGCTGTGAGCTCACACCCCTGACCAGCCCTTCCATGGAAGGCAGATGTCAGTGTGGTACCAGACACCTCACTGCTGGTTTCCCTGTTCATCCTGGCTGTAGCTTCTCCCAGCTCCAGCTGCCTGTGAACATTAACCCCGTGCTGGCCAGGCCCAGGACACTGCCCTGCTCCTGCTGGCCACACTAGTGCTGATCCAGGCCAGGATGCTGGTGGCCTTCTTGGCCAGCTGGGCACATGCTGGCTCTGGTTCAAAGCAAGAGTGCACTGCTCATGGCACTAGTGCTGATCCAGGCGAGGATGCTGGTGGCCTTCTCGGCCAGCTGGGCACACGCTGGCTCTGGTTCAAAGCAAGAGTGTACTGCTCATGGCAGTCACCTGCCAAGCAGTGGCTCCATCCAGATGAGTGTCAGGCTTCCCAAGCCCTGCATGCACCAGCAGAACAGCCCACAGAGCCACATCCTCACCAACATGGGGCCGCCACACCTCTCCCTGTGGGACCTGGCTCCCTCCCTCCCTCCCTCCCTCCCTCCAGCATGGAGGCTGGCAGGGGGAACTCACCAAGTAAAGCCTCTGGTTGTTGATGTTCTTGAAGAGGCAGACTCTAAATTTCTCTAAGCCTTTAGTCTTAATTTAGCAAATGAGTCAATCCATCTCCATGCTACCCTGTGCCACGTGGACTCTGAGCAGAGCCTGGGCCACAGCCAAGCTCCAGCCAGGTCCTGCTGCAGAGGGGCATCATGTTATGCTCATGTTACAGGGGCTGCAGGATTTATCACCGGGCTGTTGCTCCTGGTTTAGATAACAGGGGAAGATGAGCTCATCTGAAAATCAAATTACAGGGAGCAAACAGGCCATCTGAGGAAAGAGCAGTAAATGGAGCTGGACCCTTCTGCAGATTGAAAGTAAATAAATAGGGGAGCTGTCACAGAGCTGTAGCAAGGACCAGACTACAAGGATGAGGAATTGGAGCTGGTCATCTAGGACACACCAAAGTAAGCCCAAAGTAAGCCTGTGTCTGCTCTTTTCTATCTTTCAGGTGGCTTTTCCATACCCTGAAGAAATGCAAACATCAGCTGAAACCAAGAAAGCAACAAAGCCCATGGAGTCAAGGGCAGGGCCAGCTTTGTAACCACCCCAGGCCTGAGCAGCTTCTCCACCTGGAGACCCAGTGAGCCTGCAGCCTGCCTCTGGCACAGGACATACCTTCCTGCAGGCTCCCCCACCCAGGCTGGGCTGGCATCTGAATGCACGGCCAGGCACAGGAGCAGGGATGGCCATGCAGCATGGAGAAGAGCAGCAGGGCACACCACCACATACCACTCCTCCTCCAGCTCCTGTTAGGTGACAACATGCAGAAGCAGCCCAAGGACTGATTTCCTCAGCTAAACAAACCAAGGACAATCTGACATTTCTCCACTACAAAGAGACTGAAGGACTCTTTCAGTCCTTCAAGTCTTTAAGGACTGAAGATGCCAAGTGGAAGCCACGTCCTCCAAACCCAGCACTCTCCCTAAGCAGGGGTGGCACACAGTGGAAGCACTTTCTAACACTGTCAGGACACACTGCACCACCTTCATGGCAGGAAGCTGTGATAAGGAAGGGTCAGGAGCTGCAGCATCTGTCCCCCTGGGAGACATGCTCTGGCCACCAGAAGCAGGCAGTGCTTCCTTCATGCTGGAGTAAGTTTCTCCTCTCTTGATCACACCCTCTGTAAGGGAGAAGTGCTGATGGAGAAATCACTTTGGTTACAAAGAGTTACAAGTGTGCTCTCTGAAGTACAATCCTACCAGTTCAAAACCACATGGCAAGTGTTTGATTTCTTCTTTTTTGGATTCCAGAGAGAAAAGCTGTGCTGGCTAAAGCACTACCTTCTGTGGCTCCTTTTACTGAGGGATGTGATCCAGCCAACAACTGCATCTGAAAAATGCTAATAACTCATTGTCCTGGTCTGGGCTAGAACAGAGCTGACTGTCCAAGGACGTAAACTTTTCAGCTAAAGCTCTTCTAACCAGCTGCACTGTCTGCAGCTAGCAGCATGTCTTGCAGACTGTTTTTAAGCAGTGGTAACACTCCCTGGCTAGAGTTACTGCCAGGGATTGGGATGCAGACCAAGGTCACTGCTAAGCTTGTGTCCCACATGGAGGGGGCAGAAAGTAAAGCCACACCTGCAGGGAGGAGTGGGCAGGATAAGTGACCCCAGGATTCACCAGTGGGGTGTTCCATCCCATGTCCCCAGTATTCAGGATAAAAGCTGAAGGATCATGTGGGTCAAACCCCTTCTGTGGCCCTTCCAATCTCCTTCCACCTTCCTCCTCGCTGGGGCTGCTCCCCTCCCCTCTGCCTGTGATCCCAGCCACGTGTTCCTGACCCCAGTTCCCAAATCCAGCCCCTGCACCCAGCTGCCATCTGCACTGAGCCCAGCCTGGGACCTTCCCTGGGGCTGCTCCCCAGCCAGGGGTGAGGGTGACGTGTTCCCATTGGGGGGTGTTGGGTTCCACACTGATCTTGTGTATATTTGTACATATTCCATTTTATTATCATTATTACAATATTGCAATATTACATTATTATCAATAGTAGCAGAATTGAAGCTGTTTTCATTTTCTTTCCTAACTGATAAGTCTCCCTCTCCCTTACTCCCTTTCTCTTCCCCTTCTCTCTCTAACAGAGAGTGTCTGTTAAGGGTCTGGGGATGGCCCTGACCCCAAACCACAAAAAAAGTGTAAAGATTTAAAATCTGCATATGTCTACCACATGAGTGATTTTCAGTGACAGCACCTCAGTTTTCAAGTCTAAGCCCAGGGTAAATGTCAAACCCAGTGTTTTGGGTGACAGCACGTCGTGAGCTGGCTGTAAACTGCCCCCTGACGATGCGTGTCAGACACCACATCACCACAGTGAGGAACACTCCCATTTGATCTGGCTTTTAGACTCTGCTTTTCCTCCAGTTACCTCCTCAGCTCATGCCAAGATGCTTGTTTTTATATCCCAGCAATGTTTTCTTTTAAGCAGGGGAAAGTGAATGAGCTCTGAGGCTGTTCATGCAGAATGAGATCTCCCACACTTCACTCGCTGAGTGCCCTGACACCCAAGCAGATCATGTGCCACTGTGCTTTCAGCCTTCTGACACAGAGCATCTCATGCCCTCAACAAAACATCTCTGCAGAAATGATTCCAGTATTTCAGTATGTAAGATGTGAATCACTGTTTTGTATCTGCAGCTTTTGCTGAAGGTCTTTTTGGCCATTTGATTTCAGCCTTTTGGGGAAAGTGGTTCCTACAATGCAGCTTTCCCTGGTTATGATGTGAATCACTGTTTTGTATCTGCAGCTTTTGCTGAAGGTCTTTTTGGCCATTTGATTTCAGCCCTTTGGGGAAAGGACAACCAGTGGTTCCTACAATGCAGCTTTTCCTGGTTATCTCAAACATCACTTTTCAGCTTTTCATCGTGGTGGTCCTGGAGCACTTGCTCTTGGACCAGAGAGCCTCCCAAGGAAATGCAAAAGCCCAAAGACAGATATCTACTTGAGACTTTGCAATTGGCACATCTTCTAAGAAAAATACTGGCTGCTTTCTAACCCTCTGTAAGATCCCTGCAGACTGAAGGATCTGTCATACAGCTGAGGTCCATGTTCTCCTTGCTCTTCCTTTAAGACCAAACATCTGCATGGATCAGAACAGCTGATTTCTAGTTTAATGCCATTCTCACAGGTAGGAAGGAAAACATTGCTAGGAAACAGGCCTGAGTCTTCAGCAGCACTCCTTGTACTACATTTGTGCTCATCTCAGAGACACTACCCATGAGAGGAGAAAGTCAAGAGAAACCAAAGCTGGGGAATGCATCCCATGCCATCACTCAGACTGACACAGCAGGAAGATGCAGAAAGGTTTCTCCTTTCCAACTCAAATTAACAAATGCCAAAAATCAACACAACGTGTGCAAACCAAGTCCTCACCTCTGCAGATTCTGCACTTGGCTTCAGACAGATGAGGTTGCCCTCCACTGTCAGGCGTCTCAGCTGGCCACAGAGTCCCAGGTACAGCATCTGGTTGATGTCCTCAATATTGTTCCCTTCCAGGTCCAAAACCTTCAGGTGTTCCAACCAGGTCAGCTGGCTCAGGTCAGAGATGTTGTTATAGGCTATGTAGAGTTCCTCAGCAGAGGTAAAGAGAATAACCATGTAAACCAAAAGCCTGCACAAGTAACACTCAAGCTCTGCAAAATGTTTTCTAGTATTGGAAATATTACATGCACAGCATGGAATTAGCATGGAAGTGAACATTGTTCAAGGGTAGCTGCTGCTGCCTTAAATAACTACAGGCAATATGGCAGTGAACATCATGCTGCAGCAGGATCAGACCTGAGTGTTACACCTCATTTTAAAACCATGCTGCAGTGCCTTTTGAACTAACACATGCAACTCAAGGCATCCAATCCAAGTCCTTTAGAAAAACAAAGAGAAACTGCAAGTAAAAGGCATCAACTGAAGATAGTTTTGAGGCCATCATCTGGCAGGACACATCTACACTTACTCTCAGAGAGCTGCAGGAAGAGATCCCATCTAAATCCGAGAGCCCACAGCGAGCCATCCACAGGACGTGCAGATGAGACAACGTGGTCCCAAGATCCCTTAGAAAAGAAACAGTTTAAGCTCTGTTGGGATGGATGAAGTAACTCAGGACTTGCTTTCTTTTTCCTAAGACTAGGCCACTGCTATTTCCTTCAAATCTCATGTTGTTTACCAGAAATGTCATTAAAAACATTCACCTTCAAAAGTGGGAAATAAAATGATACCCCTCTCTACCTCTCTCCCTCACAGACATCTTTATTCTTGTATGAAGTCACCCCAGTTCAGTTTGATCAAGATCCTTCCATGAGCTACATCATGTAAGTCTGTCATAAGTCGCAGGTAACTGCTGAGAGTTAAGTGAGGTTTCCTCATGCTGGCATCATTTGCTCTACACTCACAACCCAAATTCACACACCTGAGGGGCCTGCACACCACCTCTGTCCCCTCATGGAGTGACCCTTCTCAGGAGTTTGCAGTGGAAAGGAACAGCAGAAATAACACGTTTTGAATCAGCAGATTATAACCCTTCCCACCCTATTTCCCCACCTTTAAGGTCTCCCAGCTGAGGCTGGAAGGGACCCATGAAGATCATCCTGTCCATCTCCCCTGCTCAAGCAGGGCCAGTTGCCCAGGACTGCATCTAAACAGCTACAATAGTTCTTAAATAGAGATTCTTGGATTTCAAGAATGTGGATTAGCAATCTTTTATAGCATCTATTTTTAAGATATACATTATAATAAATAATATATACTTTGATTTGCTGTCTAGGGAAAATTGCAGAAGATAAAAGAATATGGTCATGGGGTCTGTTCTGATGGGGGAATAAAGGTAACAATTCCCTCAGCCATGTCTCCTCTTTATGGACCCTGGGGGAAAGCAGCAGCTTTGCACTGCCTCTGTGAACCTCTTGGAGCCTTCATGCAGCTTTGCAGCCAAACTGCCCACTCCAGGGGCCCTGCCCAGCCCTCCACCCCAGAGCCTGGGGAGAAGGGCTTCCATCAGTCAGGCAGGTGCATTCTGACCTATGATTTCTGTTGTTTCTCCACCATCTGAACACTTGGGAAGGGCCATGTCAGGAGAAAGGAGCTGAAAGGCTAAAGGATGGACACAGGGAAAAATATCCCCAGATGCCTCCTGTGGTTTGCCCAATAGAGGGTTGAACAGGAGTTCCCAGGGTGAAACTGGGGATTTTCCCCCCTCTGCCTCCTGGGGCATGGTCTGTTCATGGGATTCATTCAGCCCTACCTCACTTCATCCATCCTCTACCCCTGCAGGACCCCAGCCACTGGGGCCCTCTGAGCATCTCTTCCCTGGATGCTGCAGGTTTGAGTAAGCTCCTGATGGCTACAGCACGCAGGGTGTGTCCATCACCTTTCACAGCCTCTGGAGTACAACCAGTGCAGCTGATCTAACAGCCAGAGCAAAGGAAAATCTCACACCACACATCCCTTTCCATCTGAGGCTGCTCCTCCTTACAGGAGAAAACCCTCAGCTGACATAAACCACAGCTCCTCCCCCAGACTGTGTGTGTGGAGGCAGCTTGGCCTCTGCACTGACACAGGACATCTCTGTCCAGTGCAGAGACACGGGGGGCAAGAAAGCCACACACCCAGAGAACTCCCTCCAGGTATGGACACTGGTTCCTGCTGGGAACTGCTGCACCCTCACGGGACTCAACCCCTTAGCTACCAGGGCAAGGGGGAACACTTGCTGCTGTGGCACTGTACTTGTGACCAGACAAGCCCCTAAAAAGATGGAATTTTGTCACATTTCTCTCCAAGTGCTCGTTCAGATTTGCCTGCTCTGAAGAACCACAGTGCCCCGTGTGTCACCGTGTCCCCAGCCTCGCAGAAGCTCTTCCAGCAACTATTCCATTATGCATATTTCATAACTAACAAACCTGCTGCTTCTAAGGCTTCCTGAAGAAACAGATGCCTCCCAAACTAATATTTACAGAAGTTTATTATTAGATTTGCTAGCTGCATGCCTATAATAAGAAAGACATTAAATTAAATCACAAAAGCAGAACCTACCATCAACCAAGGCCAACACATCCGTGAACACAAACATGGCATGAGGAGTAACACGAAGGAACCACACTGCTCATTTCATGGCCTGCTTCAAGAACTGAGTTTTTCAAATTTCAGGCTAATTTTATGCTAACACGAAGGAACCACACTGCTCATTTCATGGCCTGTTTCAAGAACTGAGTTCTTCAAATTTCAGGCTAATTTTTTGTGCAGAATTCTCTTTTCTGCATACCACTGAGGACAGGAAAGTGCTCACTCTCAGTTTTGTATCGGGTGCACTCATGGTTGCAGCTCTGACTCTCCTACAGCTAACCTGGGTGCAAGTCAGCAGCAGCAGGTTGAACCACACTGCTCATTTCATGGCCTGTTTCAAGAACTGAGTTCTTCAAATTTCAGGCTAATTTTTTGTGCAGAATTCTCTTTTCTGCATACCACTGAGGACAGGAAAGTGCTCACTCTCAGTTTTGTATCGGGTGCACTCATGGTTGCAGCTCTGACTCTCCTACAGCTAACCTGGGTGCAAGTCAGCAGCAGCAGGTTTAAGGTTAATACTAATCAAAGTTGGTTGTCATTAGTATGCCAGACAAAGGAATTAGATTGTGTATGCTGTGCCTTGGGGACTTGCAAAAGGCAGGACTGCTGCACGTTTTCAGTGCACCCCAGTGTTTGATAACAGGGCATTGTTATTAAAAAATGCTTATATAGAACCATTACAGACTCACAGAACGCACGAGTGTGGCTGTTCTGTTTGGTGTCCCTTGGCCCACTCTTGCTCTTTATCTCCACTCCAGGCAGGGCAGGCAGCCAGCCACAGGATCTTCACCCCTGCCCCTCAGGAAGAGCACTCCCACTCTGAGGGAGAGCAAACGTGGAGAGGCAGCAGTGAGGGGAGGCAGAAGGGCTGTTCCCTGCAGCCAGCCCCAGCAGGAGAACTTCACTGCAAGGCAGAGCCACAACCAAGGTCCCCAAAGCCACAGCCAGGGGAGTGCCTCCTGAGGGACCATCTGGTGGGTCCAGCTGGGAGGGGTCAGGGCAGGGTGAGGGGCTGTGGAGGACTCGAGACCTCCTGGGCCTCCAACTGCACCCACAGGATGTTCTCATTTACGTTAAGTGCAGGGGGCTGGATCAGCCCAAACCTGGGAGATGCAGCTTGTGACTTCTGACCAAGAAATGGAATGAATGGGAATCTGCACTCTGATAATAATTTACCACTGTGAATTATTTTAATATAATAATCAACTCTCAATAAAAATTTACCAGGGTGGTAAGAAAGAGAATCCACTATAATTATACACGTAGTGTAAGAAAACACCCCTCCAAAACTAATCACTGACCAAGTCTAATCAATGAGACACATTCAGAGACCAGAACCCTCCTGTGTTAGGCATGATACAAACGTATAGGATATGACAGCATGTTCCAAAAATAGGGTAGAGACTCTGACTGAGGAGTTTGACAGCTGACATAGGGGAAAGATGAGACATGATACAAAGCTGGGACAGTCAGTTGTAAGATGTGGTACAGAACTTCAGAGAGCATCCAGAAGGAACCAGAGGATGCTCTACAGCAAATGTAGCTCCCAGATAATTCAACTCCAGTGGACACGTGTCCCATCCTGAGTGATGTGGGAGCCAGGAACCTCACAGAAAAGGCAAGGAATTAACAGGCCAAGCAGTTATACATCCAGCTCCCTCCTCCTGAGGTCCATGCAGGTCAGGGCTGAAGCAGAGGCAGAGCTCGGGGTGGGAACACACACGTCCCATCTGTGGCTGTGAACAGAGCACGGGCTCCGAGGCTGCCAAAGCAGCACCTCCAGAGCAGCCTCCCCACACCCCAGCGCCTGCAGAACACCCCCTGACTCCCACACCACGGCTCCAGTGCCCAGGAGTGCCAAGAAACCAACACAGGCTCCTCCACTTTCACCTTGGACCCAGAAGTGTGCATTTATAACTGATTTTAAAAAAGATAATATTAATAAACTGCAGTGACTGAAACCTGGGTTCTGCCTATCTGCAGACACTGCTGCAGGGATGGGAACTCACCAGACAGCTCTGTGTTTCCATGAGGGTCTTGGCAACACCCTCCCCACTTGTGCATAACCATTTAGGATTTTTTCCCATGAAATCTGATGCTCCCATCCTGTCATCACTCCCCCGGACTGAAGGGAGAGCAGAGGGACAAGGAACAGTTTGGCTTACAACACCTAATAACAAGCTTGAGAAATAATGTGTTCCTCCATTCATCCAACATCCTTGTGCTTCAGGGATTGATTCGCTCCAGCCAAATTTCACTGGACGGAGACCAGACCTAAAGAGCCAAATCCTGCTCTTGGTTTCACCACAATAAATCTTTAATAGCTCTGCTGAGCTCAAGCTACCCAGTAAACACAACAGCACAGCCCTGAACACATTCATCAGCCTGAAAACCATCGTTTCTTTTGGAAGCTGGTTTCAAATAATTCACCTAGAAATAAAACACTAAATCCACTGAACTTGCAAACAGTATCTCAAAGCACACCCGCATCTGTTGAATAAATCATCAGCAGCAATACATCTAAACCAGCCACTGCTGCAGACATCATTTATTTTTAAAGGTCACTCTGAAAATGGATGCATGGGTAATAGGAGAGACTGAGTCTTTAAGAGTCACCAAATGACAGTCATAAAATAAAGGAGAAAAAGTATCTCCTCTCTGATCTACAGAAATCAAGTTGGATTTATCAAGCTGCACTGTGATAACAATGATCCCATCCACATGTCAGCACACAATGGTTTGGTTGTACAGATAATTCTGACATCAGAAGCAAAAACTTTTACAGCCTGAATGTTGCTGAAATCAGGACCATATGTTCTCCCAGGAAGCTTACAGAATCATTCCATTGTACTCTCAGATAGCTGTAAAGTGTTCAGGACTGCAACCTGGATGGTGGGCACGTGCTCCTTGATCAAACCCATGGCACAGCCCTAGTGCCACCAGCAGTGCTGGGGCCATGGCCCTGCAGGGTCCTCCTGGACCTCAACAAACCTCATGTGGACGTGAAGACCTGACTCGCTTTGCAGTACTGCACTCTTGGTTGGTTTTGTCCTCACTCTTCCAAATTCAAGTAGCAATGTGGAGAAACCCTTGGCTTGGGTCCCCTCTGGTGGATGGAGTTAAATCCGGTTGGTGGCCGGTCACAGTGATGTCCCCAAGGCTCAGTACTGGGGCCACTTCTGTTTAATACCTTTATCAGATCTAATGAGGAGGTAGAGTGCACCCTCACTAGGTTTGGAGACAGCACCAAACTGGGCAGAAGTGTTGATCTCCTGGAGGGTCAGGAGGCTCTGCAGAGGGACGTGGACAGGCTGGATCGATAGGTCAAGGACAATTTATCAGGTTCAATAAGACCAAGTGCCACGTCCTGCATTTGGGCCACAGCAACCCCAGGCAGTGCAACAGGCTGGAGGAAGAGGGGCTGGAAACTGTCCACTGCAGAAAGTGACCTGAGGATACTCATCAACAATCCACTAATTATGAGCTAGCGTGTGCCCAGGTGGCCAAGAAGGCCACCAGCATCCTGGCTTGGATCAGCACTAGAGTGGACAGCAGGAGCAGGGCAGGGATCATCCCCCTGGGCTGGGCACTGCTGAGGCCACACCTTGATCAGTTTTGGGTACATCAATACAAGAAAGATATCAAGGTTCTAGAGCATGGCCAGAGAAGGGCAACGAAGCTGGGGAAGGGTCCAGAGCCCAAGTGTGGGGAGGAGCAGCTGAGGGAGCTGGGGGTGCTGAGCCTGGAGCAAAGGAGGCTCAGGGGAGACCTTCTGGCTCTGCACAGCTCCTGACAGGAGCCTGGAGCCAGGGGGGGGTCGGGCTCTGCTCCCAAGGAACAAGGTACAGGACAAGAGGAAAGGGCCTCAAGCTGTGCCAGGGGAGGTTTGGGTTGGACACGATGAACAATTTTTTCCCTGAGAGGGTTGTCAAGCCCTGGACAAGAGTGACCAGGGCAGTGGTTGAAACACCATCACTGGACATGTTTAAAACTCCTGTAGCTGTGCTGCTGAGGGACAGGGGTTAGCAGTGGACTTGGCAGTGTTAGGTTAATGGTTGGACTTGATGACCTTAAAGGTCTTTTCCAGCCTAATTGATTCTATGACTCTGTGATTCTGGGTCTTGCAGCTCACATGGCCACAGCACACAGATTGCCTTAAGCATCTCCTGCTCCCTTGCACGAGTGTGAACCACTGCCCAAGTGTAAGGTAAGAAGTATAACAAGGATCCTGTCCCATCTTTTGCTGCCAGAAGCCCATTTTCAGGCTGAAATGCCGTGGAAATGCAGCACCTCATATTCTGGCTTCATTCTTCCTTCAGAGCGGTGCAGCTTCTTCACAGGAAGGGTTCCTAACCCTGTCAAGACACGTTGTTGGAGGCTTCAAAAACTAAGCAAAAGAGGCTTTGCTGGGCATTTCTCAGCTCATGAGCTTAAAGAGATCAGGGAAAGGCACGGGTGGTTTGGGCTGAGCAGAAAGCACACATCTACCCAAGGTCTCTTTAAATAACAAGCGTGTCTATGAAATTCTGGTTTTCAAACTCCCTTTTACATGCAAATGAAGAACTTCTGTGGGAATGAAAAGTTATTGTTGCCACAGGTCTCTGCAGTAGGGTGTCTCTTGTGCCACCTTTTTGAGGCAACCTTTGCATGAGTAAGAAGCTGTTTTCCAGATGCAGTGCTGATGCCACTGGCAATGTTTCTCCCAACAAAGGGATTCCACTATTTCAATCCAGGGCTGGGTTTGTTGTTGGTTTTTTGTTTTTTTTTTTTTTTTTTTTTTGGTTGTTTGGTTGCTTTTGTTTTAAGTTTCAAGTGTGGAATGGGGCAAAGGTCTGGCATATTGCTTTTCTAACTTGTGGATCACTGCAGCACACTTCACTGACAGCAAAATGGGTCTCTGGGGAGGATCTGCAACCCCCAGTGCAGCACGGGCTGGACCAGGGGGAGCATCTGGGGTTCCCCACTTCGGCCAGTCTGTGACTCTGCCTTCTCACTGCCAGTACCCCAGAGTGGGAGGCAGCTCCCACAGCTTTCGTGTGCTTGCTAAAGCCCATTGTGATCATCAAGAAGCCACGTGCTTTTGGCCAGTGCTTTCTCTAAAGCCTGAAAACAAGGACAGGAGACAACCTGGCTACAGCAGGCAAAGCCATGAACTGTTCAAGGCAGTTTGGTTGTTGTCCTGGAGCCAGAGACCATGCTGGTGCTCCTGGTAGACTACCTGAGCTCTGCCATGGGTATGTCTGTGAGTAATGCTTTACCCAGAGATACTGCATCAAACCCCCTGCTGCCCACCAGCACCCCCAGGTCCTTTTCCACCAGGCACTTCCCAGCCCCTCTCCCCCACGCCTGGAGCATTGCCTGGGCTTGTTGTGACCCAAGTGCAGGCCCTGGCCCTGTTAATACACACCAAATGCAGCTTTAGTTTCAAGTGCTCTCATTTTTAGTTGCTGTCAAAAAACCCAGAGCAGAATGATGGGCCTGCTGAAGGCTGATGTGCTCAGCAGCAGGAGCACAGGAGCACACAGCGTGTGGGGGCAGGATAATGCCATTTGGTGTTAATTTCCTTTTGATCATTAAAACTGCTTGTCAGCTTAGTTAGTGGTAGCGTTTTAACAATGACAGATAAGTTGCTTTAGCTCAGCTCCCACAGCCTGAAAGGAGTAGGAGTTGCCCAAGTGTGGTTCTGTGGGCCAAGACCTGCCCTTGATGTGTTTTTTTCCAGCCTACTCCAGCTCCCACCTCAGCATGAAGCTGTGCCCCAGAGGTGCTGTGGAGACCCAACACCCCGTCCTGCATCTCACTGCCTGCACTGCACCCTCCAGGAGAACGAGGGGATTCTGAAATAGGGTAAAGCTGAGCCAGAGAGTGAACAAAACTCTCACACCCACATACCCATTGTCCTTCAGCCTAGCCCCAGAGCTACTGACAGTTCCTACACCTTTGGCAACAGCTCATCCTCATTGTTGAGAGTTTACATATAAAAAAAAAAATAAAGGACAATGAAACTGTGGTTACAGAAGGAGCCATTTACATTGAAGGAACAAATCCCACACTGCTTTAAAACTTCCTACACTAATAACTCTTCAGTCTCCACATGACGTGTGCCTGTTTCACAGCATGCTCCAGGTCTGAGTTTTGGCAGAGGAAGACAGTTATATTGCAGCTTTGATTTAATATAGATCTCATCCTTCAAAATCAACACTTGAAACTCTTAATGCTGCAGGGTAAGCAGAAGGAATATTCTGTACAAGATCCAAATCAGCTGATAGATTCAGTGGTGTTAAGACACATATGACAAAAAAATCACCCCCCAAACCCCTTCTTCTGTGTACCAGAAAAACTGAAATTCTAGATTCAGAACTAAAGAACTGGATCAGCTGTGAGTTGCTATTCAAGTTTTGTTGTGGTAATGGCTACAAAATTTCCACTGGGAAAAAAATACTTGAGATACTGCAGAAATGGGTTGATATGAAAGCAGAGAGAAAATGTAAAGTGATTTAGTCTGAAAGTCCAGCAGGAGTAATGCAGGTTCTTGAGATTCTTTACATCTGGCACATTTGTAGGACACTAATGATTTTTCATTATCAGACCTCTGTGTTCAGGTTCTCACCTCCATGAGAACACCCCGTGCAGCTCAAGGCAAAGGGTGGAGAACGTGGTCACATTACACCTGCTGATGGAATCACAACCTTCACCCCTAAATCCAACAGGCTTCTCAGTATTTCTTATTGTAGGTATTGGTCCACCTCTGGGAGACCTGATGCAGCCTGTAAAGATCTCAGGACAGGAGGATAAAACTTTGCCAAACAGCAAATCAGAAAGAAATCTAGAGGAAAAAGAAGTGTGCACGTATTTTAGGGGAAAAAAGGCAACAGGTCCTTTGTGTCAACAGAAAATAAGAACAACTAAATCAGCTCCTGCGTGGAGAGTATTTTATAGAAATTAGATTATAATAAAACCTGCTGGTGCACTGAAATTCTATTTATTTCTTCATTGTTTATTCATGTTGCTTGGCACTTACCGACCGGTGAACACGACCACAGCTCAATTTCCACTCCAACCTCAATCCCTCCTTTGTTAAAATCAGTGCCTACCTTGCATTCCAAGAATGTCATTTTCCACTGAATAGAATTATTTTAAATAAATAAAAAAAACCAATCCAGCTGCAGACAACCAACTTTCTTGCAGGAAAGAATCAAAACAACCTACAAACCCACTACACGAACGCTCAGATGATTTTCCTACCCACTTCCATGCAGACAACCCCTCCCCAGCTGGACAGCCCCCTGGCAACGGGCTGGTTCCCAGGGCTCCCCAACCCCCTTCTCTGTGCTTTCTCAGATGACAATTAGGACCATTCGTTCTCTCCATCAAAATGAACATTTAGGTGTGAATTTTGGGACGTGATCCCCGACACTGACAGGTGAAGCAGAGCAGCTGCAAACCCCAACAGCCAGGCATGTATTTATTTGCTGGCAGAAATCAGCTAGCTATTACCAACATTTTTATTTATCATATTAAAGCAGCCATCCAGAGCCTGTAAGTGAGATCATGATCCCATTAGGCAAAGCCTTGTGCATAACTCACTCAGAAGACTTTGTCTGCCCCAGAGTAATATGTAAAATAAACAACTGAGACTGAAGATACAGCCAGTTTCTACAGCAAACCCAGGAAGCTGTGCAAACAGGAGCTCGCCCAGGAACCGAGTTGCATTTTTGAAGTCCTGGTCCAGTGGCTCAGCCACAAAGCCTCTAGTCATTGCCACTGCTGTCTCCAGTTGGCTCCAGGAGTAAACCTGTCCCTCTGACCCCAGACGCTGGCATCAGCTGAGCTCATGGAGCCCTAAGAGGCTCCTCATTCACTGAAAGCAATTGGTGCCATCTTAAGTGATGCTCTGTGGAACTGCTCAGATGGTGATTCATAGAATCATAGAATGTCTGAGTTGGAAGGGACCTCTGAAGGTCACCTAGTCCAACCCTCTGCACTGAGCAGGGACATCCCCAGCTAGAGCAGGCTGCACAAGATCAGTCTGACTTTGAATGCCCAGAGAGAACCATGGACATGGTTCTTGGACTTGGAGCTGCAATGGTAGGACCTGCCTCATCACCCTGCTCCTTACAGACACACTCTGAACCTGACAGCCTGAAATAGGTGGCAGGGGAGCCTCAGCCAGGGCAGGCTGCATAAAACATAGTGCTGAAGGCAAGAACCATGGAAAGACCCTGCATGGCCACTGAACTTTTTGGATGTTCCTCTGTGCTTGCTGCAGGATGGAGCCTGAGCTCCAGACCCACAACGGTGTGTTGTAGAGAAGACAAGTTCAGCTTCCCTTGCTGTTGAACCAGGCTGTCAGACTCCTTGATGTCTGGGTCATAAAGACATTCACAGTCTCTGCTTTGGGCCCCTGACCTGGTGAAATGAAAGCAAGAGAAGTCAGAAGCATCACGTTACCTCCCCAGTCAAGGGAGAGAGCTCTGCCCAGAGCAGATAAATGGTCTGAGCAATCAGCTTTCCCTGGGGCCTCCTGCAGACAGGCTGATTGTGCTTTCCTGAAAACAACCCACTCGACTAAAAGCAGCTGTATTTCTGTCCCCAGATCACCCAAATCGTTACTTTTTATCAATAACATGAATGTCTTTAAAACTGTCAATGCTAAATAAAACCTGAGGCCACAGGAATCTTGCCAAGGTTTGCAATATTCCCAGGGATCTGCAGGCATTAATACAGAGAAGACTCATTAATACAGACATTGAGATTCCACTCAAAAGCTTTCCTAGCTCCTGGCAAGCACCCAAAGTCCTCAAAGAACATGTTCTTAAGATAGACTTCACAGCAACCTTAACTGCTGAAGGACTCCCAGGCTGGCTACACAAAAGAAACAACAGAAACATGTTCTAAAGAAACTAGAAATTTGAAATGAAATGCTTCCCCCTTCCAGAAAAGCAAAGGTTCATGTTCAGCACTGAAATATGGACACGAAGAGGTTCACCCAGACCAGACCAGGGCAGTGCTCTGACTGCACGTGTAGCTACAGCCTGGAGCAAGAACACCCAGATCCCTCATCAAACACTGTAAGCTATTACTGTAACACAGCAAATCATCTGCTGACAAACACTTGCATCTTTAATGCAAACTAAGTCACTGAATTGATTTTAGAAAATATTTTGGGATTTTATCTGTCATAAAGGAATGCTGATCCTCGTTGCCCAAAAGTCACTGCATTTACATGGAGCAGCTACACTACGTCCATCAGACAGAGCAACCAGTGACTGGAAACATCAGAAATGACAGGCAGAGGAAAGAGAAAACTGCAGGGACAAAAAAGAGCAGGGAAAGGAACAAGCAAAAATGACAGGGAGAAAACCAATGTTGGGGAACGATGCCCCTAAACATCTTCTGTGAGAGAAAACCACCCAGCAAAGAGTGGGTGTCTAGACACCTGCTATCAGGAACACATCAGATCTGGGGCCTATCAGTGTCACAGCTCAGCCTTTGAGAAGATGGATTGACTTGGTCCAATTCCAACAAAGCACTTGGACTAATGTTCAATTTGCAGCTTGTGATCAGTTCCACTCAAGTCAAACTACTTGTGACTTTAAGAGATGAGCATTTGCTCAAACTCTTGGTTGGATAGGTACCAAAGAGTAGCATTGCTAACTTCAAATTCCTAAAGATCCTAATTCAAGTCTAAAAAATATTTTTAAACATTGGTTTAAAGCCCTTGCTGTCAATTAAGAAAGAATTCATTTGGCTCTGGTTTCCTAAAGTCATGAAATGATCTGCAAAACACTTACTCAGATCCCTTGGCTGGCAGCTTCAGTTATTTTATCACAGTAGAGAGAATCATTGCATCGTTAAGGTTGGAAAAGACCTCCAAGATCAGCAAGTCCAACCATCAACCCAACACTGGCAGGACCACCCAACCATGTCCCCAAGTGCCACAGCCACATGTTTTTTGAACCCCTCCGGGGCTGGGGACTCCAGCACCTCCCTGGGCAGCCTGGGCCAATGTCTCACCACTCTGCCAGGAGAGAAATTCTTCCCAATATCCATCCTAAACCTCCCCTGGGGCAACTTCAGCCCATTGCCTCTCACCCTGTCACTAGTAACCTGGGAGAAGAGACCAACCCCCACCTCACTCCAGCCTCCTGTCAGGGAGTTGTGGAGAGCCTGAAGTTCTCCCCTCAGCCTCCTCTTCTCCAGACTGAGCCCCCCCAGGTCCCTCAGCTGCTCCTCACCAGCCATGTTCCCCAGAGCCCTCCCCAGCTCCGTTGCCCTTCTCTGGACCCACTTCAGCAAGGGGGCTTGAAAATTTTCAAAAGGTGAATACAGAGAATGCTGCACAGCCAGTCCTGCCCCCAGGAGCTACTGCTAAGAACAAATAACTATAAAATAAATCTAACCTAAGACTCATAAAAGCATGAGAACTGTTGGATTGGAATGTACCCTGAGCCTTGCTCACCCGAGCTGCCAGGACAGCTGTCTCCTTTCCCCTCTCCCTGATGCCTTTGCTGACCCACAGGGACCAGGAGCACTGTCCTCTTGTTCTGGGGACAATCCTGCAAGAGGGCACCCAACGCAGAGCACAGAAAGGTTCACTCTCTCTGGGTGAGGGAAAGCTGCTTCCCCTTCCCTGGATCCCTCTAACTCTGTCCCCACATTCTGCACTCTCTGAGTTCCACCTCAGGTGAGCCACAGGAGCCTCTCTCTGCCAGAAGCAGAGGCTGCTGGCTGCACTGAGCAGAGCTGGACAGGAGCTGAACTTCAGCTGGAGAAAGAGCTCCTGCTGGAAACTTGTGGGAACCAGCTCTGGAGAGTCCCCTAGCTGATTTAAAAGCCCGTTCACACAGATAGCTATCAGTTTTAAACAGATCTTTCCTTCATCCCTGAGCTGAGAATAAAAGCAATCTGATAAAACCACGCAGGCTACATGCCAAAGCAGCAGCAGTGCTTCACTGGCCTTGAAATACAGCTCTTTTCCTGGAAACCTTACCAAGATGAGGGAAAAAAAAGGGCAATTTTTAACAGGCACTCTTCAGAATAGGTTCCACATTTCATCCTCAATTATCAGTTCATAAATCTAGAATCTCTGAGCTGCTAGCAGACGGGTGAAGGTCACTCAACGAGGACCTCATAAAATTACAGAAGTTTAGAAAATTAACAACAATCTGAACTCATTTCTTTCCACAGTACACTGGATTTTCCAGAGCTGAGTTTCCCTTTAGCAAAGGGCCACTAGAAAACTGAAACCCAGAAATAGCCAAAGAAATTCCCTTTCAACTGCCAAGATGGATTATCTGCAAATAAACTTGGATGTATTTCCCTTATGGATTAAATAGTTGATAATGATATCCTGCACTTCTATATAGCCTTTTGAAGTTTCAAGTATTGAAGAATAACACAAGCTTTAGGAGGGCTGGGGAAGGACTGGGAGTTTGCAGCTGAAGCAGCCCAAGCACATTGCTCATCCCAGGGACCAGGACTCCTCAGGGGCTCCCAGAACAACCCATCTCCAAGCTCAGTGCTGGAGCCAGCCGTGCCCTCCCGTGGAACACAGCCCAGGAGGGCCTGGACTCCCCTCTGCCAAACCTCCCTCCCGTGGCTTCCACCCAAGGGCCAGCAGCAGCCTCACAGCTCAGGTTCCTCTGGGAGTGTGACAGGGGTGAATGTTCCAGACCCCCAGGAACTAGTTAGGATCACAAACCCTGATGCTGACATCCCCCTGTACACAGTTTACCATCAAGGGAATTCTTCCCCCCTTTTCAACCTGAAAAAATGTGGCTTAATTCTGTTTCATCCTAAAATAATTAGGAAACTCTACTCTGCAAGACAGAGCAAAACAAAATCAAGTGACAAAAAGTGAGTTTCCCACCTCATCACCCACCCAGACACACCCCCTGACATGATGGTCACAATGATTCACCACTGTACCTTTTCTTCACATAATGTAGCATGAAAAGAATGTCTGTTTCTAACAACCCAAGTGTCTATGAAACACCCTCTCTCTTCTCCTGCCTTTCTGCACTTACCTTCTTTCCAGGAAAGAAGCCAATCCTCTCGAGACAATTCCTGGGATCTCTTGCCCATTTTCACATGACACCACAATGACCCTGACCTTACAGCTGAGACTGTCTGGGGGAATCACCTTCAGGGAGAACAGTTCTCCTATCACCCTCAAAACCCTCAGTTGTAAGGGTTTGGTTGAACACATCAAAATAATCACTTCTTGGGAAGGGAAGGGAAGGGAAGGGAAGGGAAGGGAAGGGAAGGGAAGGGAAGGGAAGGCCAACGTGACACCAAATGTTATCTGCATCAAGGATGTCAGGTCTCAGGTAATGGTTTGCCAAACCTTCTCATGACAGAAGGCAAGGTCTCAGAATAGAAAGGGAAGTGCAAAATCTTACTAAAGCTGTAAGTCAAACTAAACAACTAAACAGTTTAGAATTCCTGAACAGCATCCTGTATCCAACATGAACAGCACTGGTCAAAACATTTTTCATTCATGCATTTTAAGAGAAAATGGATTTTTGACCAAAAAAAACCCCTTTTTTCATTTTTTTTTTTTAAGATAATAAAATATCTTTTGATAGTGTCAAACCCACAATTTTTTTCAGCCACTACTTACTCCTCCATTGCAGCCATGGAGCAATTTCATGCTCATGACAGGGGTTGGTTGTCATCAAAGGAACTGCAGCAATGCAGGACCAGCACTTTCTGTGGTACAGAAGGTGGAAAAAATCTAGACTGCAAATCCTTGTTCATCAATACTCTTGTTCCTCACTAGAACAAGGGGAAATGAGATCAAAGGGTGACAACTGAAGTTCATTAGCTGCTCTGGTGAGGATGCATGACCCTGGGAAGCATTGATTGCTGTGCCCCATCAGGGAGCATGTTCTCTTTAACAACAATTAGCAGAATCACTCCTTTTTTCACCCACCAGTTCAGCAGAGCTGTACAAAGCCAGGGAGCAGGGCTGTTTAACACAGAGATGGGCTCTTGCACAGCCCTTTGCTGGCACCAGCTGGACTTTGCCACTCTGCATCAATCAGCACGGGTGGCATGAGGTGAGCAGAGCAGAGAGAAGACAGCTCTGCCTCCTCATGGGGATGTTTCCACCTCAACCTCCTGACCCACCAGCTCCCTGCTTCTCTGTGTGCTGGTTCATGGAGCTCAGCAAGCCAAGGACATGCAGTCCTCAAAGCTCCTCTCCAAACCCAACTCCAGTGACTTCAGCAAAGCCAAAGTGAGTCTCCTCAGCTGAGGAACTGGTCTGACCTGTATGGAACAAGCTACTGTGCACAATACAAGCCCAAAGGCTGGAACACTCTGAAATACAAGCACTTAGACACAGATAAGAGGTGAATTTCCAGCTCCTTTCCAATCTGCAACAAATTTCCATGGACTTCAGCACAGCAGGAACTCCTCTGCTGGCACCAGGGCTAATTCATGGGCACCACTGCAGCTGCACTGAGTTACTCCAGCTCAGGCCCTGTCCTTAAACTTCTATGCAATATATTCATGACCTAACCCATTAGTGCAGCCCAGGGAAATGGAGGAAATGAAAGCAGCACAAATGAAGATTTTATCACCTCAATAAAAGTGAGGGCTGCTACTCTTTAAGTTTCTTTCAGTTGTCATTCCTGTCTTACCTCACAGACACAAGCAAGCTGTTGTTCAGCTTCAGTTCCCTCAGATTGGGTAGATAGACACCTATGGGAGCAGAACAAAGAATCACTTTGCAGGCCTGGGAGTAAAGGAAACTTCTAACTACAAGCATCTTGTAATTAGAATTGTATTAGAATTGAATTAGAATTACAGAATTGTAATTGAAGCATCTCATTTTATGTACATTTCTCATCTATTTCTGTCAGATCTGTGCTGGACCTCTTCTAAGAAAATGAATGAGATGATTTCATCCAAAAAATATTTCCCCCTTTGAATTTTTGCAACATATCAATATTGTTGCATGACCCCTCAGTTACCATTGCTTACCCATTGCTTACTATTCAATTGTACAGGTTTCATACCTATGAAAACCTCAGTATTTGATCATTATTACTTTGATGAATGCCTTTTTCTAGTCCCTAGAGACATTTGCCTTTTTGGTTGCTTCTCCTGGCACCCCTGAACCAAAATCACAGACCAAATTCCTCCAGGCTACAGGACAATTTGGATACAAGCTCAAGTCTCAGGAAACATTTGCTATGGCCAGCAGCAAACTTGTACCTGTCCCAGGGGCAGAGTTTGCCCAGGGCTGGCGAGCAGCCCCCAGCACAACATGCCACCATGAAGAGGTAATATCAATTTTAGACACACCAGATCATTGCTAAATCATTAAAATTTGTTCTCAGCAAATGTTTTGTGAGTCCTCTGAGTAATCTCTCTCTGGCAAGCATGATCTAGCAGTGTCCAGGACACAGCTCCAGCTCTTTGCAATGGATCAAAAGAAAAAGCAAACAAAAGAAGAAATTTAAAAAAAAAAAAGAAATAAGAAGTGAGTGGGAATTCAAAGGCATACAAAGGTCATGTTGTCCATCCCATTTCCCAAACAGGACAAGAGTGTTTATGGCAAAAACATTTTAATAAATCCAGTAGAAGCATTATCTATATCTAATACTATCTGGGAGTGATTATAATAATATGCATCTTGCTCTTCATGCTCCACTGCAAGTATTTAACTTCATGCCTCTGCAAAGCTCTTTGGAAAATTAAAAATCCCAAACACTGTGCAATTTTTTTAGCCTTACTTTTAGATCACTTTCCATATTCCATATGGCTTGTAGTACAAATTATAACAGACCACCCTCATCATGCAGGACACACTTTCTCATGTCAAACAAGTTTTAGGAAGTATGGCCACAAAATAATTTGGAGTCCTGACAGAGGGGATGCTGGGACCTCTGTTAATTATTCACAGAGTCACACTAGCTACTGAGCAAAGACTTTCTCAGATAAGAGGACTAAGAAAACTCTCAATAGAAAAAAAATCAAAATCTAGGTTACAAAAAATTGCTGCCATGTTTCTGGTAGGAAACCTGAAGCACAGAGAGATGATGCAAGAGCCTCAGCAGTGCCAGCACAGGAGCAGGCAATGGGCTGGCCACGGGCTCAGCCAGACAGGCTCAAGGGTTACCAGGCAAAGGCTGCTGCAAAGCATTTCAAAGGAAATGGTTTTTAAAGACTAATATGAAGCAGAAGATTTGAATGAGGAGTTGAGAAGAACAGCTCAAAGAGCAATGGAGAGACTTGCTCAAGAAAAAGCTCTCCACTGAGGGCATCTAGGCTTGGCTCAGGAGAAAAAGGGACTCAGAGACTGAGTGACAGGCTGAGGATGGAGTTTCACATCTGGTTCTTTCGTTATTGTAACTCAACCCTCCAGCTCAGACACTTGATTGGATTTTGGCACAGTCCATCCCTGGGAACTCGCTGAGTGCTCAGCTCTAACGTGCTGTTTACCAGGCTGAAATACAAGCCTGCTGTGTGCAGGGGTGCAGAATCCTGCCAGCAAGGCTTCTGCAAGGTACTGCTCCAATTCTGCAGGTTCTTCCCCCGTTGAGTTCTGTGTTCCATATGTAATTGTTCTTTGGTGCTAAGATCTCACTGGCCATTTGGGTTTGCTGGTTTTAGTCATCCCAATTCCTTATGTATACATTAGAGACTGGAAAATTAAGAGAAAATTGTACAACGAAGATGACACAATAAGAGTTCTATCCAAATGTAACAACATGCTTCAAATTTTCTTCATTTTAACCCTCATGGCACTGTTTCTGAGAGCAAGGATGTGATTTATTCTTATAATAACACAAAAATACAGTATCAACAATATTAACTTCTAATATTAATTTTAAAAGTACAAAGAATAGATCCCTCCTCCTGCCACTGGCTAATTGTGACTTTTAAGGCTGAGAATGGTCCAGAAAAATGCTGCTGGCTGCAGCAAAGTGCTGAGAACTCAGAACAGTGAGCAACGTTATCTCATCTGTCTACCATTCCCTCTCCCTAAATACCCTTTTTGTTACATGGCTCTGAAATGACCAACCACCAACAATGTCCCAGTGTTAAACTGTCCCACTGTGCAATCCCAGTGGAGCAAAACTGAGGAGCAGAAGGAAATCCAAGTGTAAGGCAGGTGAAAAGAGGTGATGCTTGCACACTCGACAGCAGCACCTCAAACTCTGCACTTCACAAGCAGGGTGGCAATGCAGGTGTCTGAGCTGCACATGGCACTTAGATAATCAACTAGGAGTAAGGAGAAAATAGGTAAGAAGCTGCTTTTATTATATTCAACAAGCTACAACACTTATAACACTTGTTGTTCAGGGTGTGGTTTTTAGGTAGCATCATATATTGTGTTTTTCTATTGTTAACTAAAAAATCTTCGTGGCTTGGCTTCTGGAAAATGGGCTAGTGAAAAACATGCACAAAAGAAATCACTGACCAATACTTGTGTTGGCATCAGGCAGCCTACGTGTTCTGTAGGTCCTACAGCATGAAACAGGCTGTGGACTTGGCATCAGGCAGCCTACGTGTTCTGTTGGTCCTACAGCATGAAACAGGCTGCACTCTTCTAGCAAGAACAACCTGACACTTAATTAAACAATTAATCAATTAAACAGGCTGTTCCAAAGAATCATAGAATGATTAAGGCTGGAAAAGACCTCTAAGATCATCAAGTCCAACCATCAACCCAACACTCCCATGGCCACTAAACCATGGGCCCAAGTGCCACAGCCACATGTTTTTTGAAGCCCTCCAGGGCTGGGGACTCCAGCACCTCCCTGGGCAGCCTGGGCCAATGTCTCACCACTCTGCCAGGAGAGAAATTCTCCCTGACATCCAATCCAAACCTCTCCTGGTGCAACTTCAGCCCCTTTCCTCTCATCCTATTGCTGGTTCCTTGGGAGAAGAGACCAGCCCCCACCTGGCTCTAACCTCCTGTCAGGGAGCTGTAGAGAGCCAGAAGGTCTCCCCTGATCCTTCCCATCT
>NW_008585995.1:9811-20598 GCF_000691845.1 Merops nubicus | reverse complement strand
CAGGTCCCTCAGCTGCTCCTCACCAGCCATGTTCCCCAGAGCCCTCCCCAGCATCGTTGCTCTTCTCAAGATCTTTCTCTGGACCTATTGAATTAATTTATACTGTGTTTGATCAAGAAAAATACATCACTTTGATGCTATTTCCACACATGTTGTAAATGTGCAGTTTTTTGCACATTTCTAGGGTGGACTGGGCAGCACAACTGGAGATGGCCACAGCACTTGCTGCAGACCCAGGCCAGCTGCAGTCTGCTGCCTGAGATGAGACTCTCACAGAGCCCACACCAGTGCAGGGTTTCACATCACTCACTGCCCCAGGGCACAGTTGTGGCCCCTGGAGGGCTGCCCCAGCCCTGCTGCAGTGGGTGCTGTGGCACCTTCCCTGAGCACCAGCTAAAGCAAGGCCAGCGTGGGCAGGGGGGTGTGTGCCTGACTCAGGCTCCAGCCTCACAACTACCCGCTGCTGGCTGCTGACACGTGTCCCTGCTTCAGGTGTGGAATGCTGGCAAATAGAGCAAGAGGAAAGAGGGATGATGGTGATAAAATAAGGGGCCTACTTCTGAGCCTTTGGCCGAGCTCCTCCTCGGTGCGCTGCGTGCGAGGCAGCAGCACTCTCCAGACACGTAATCAACTTAGCCTGGCCACCAGCAGGCAACAACTCAATAAGTACCAGCGAACAGCACTGTGGGTAACTTGATTTGTAGCTATTAAAATCACTTAGAAATAAGAGAACTATGTAGTGTCCTAAATGACTCTACCCCACCACTATCAGCAGGGATTTCTCGGAGTCGGTGTGAGTGTGGTGCCAGAGCTGCCAGCGGCCAGACCCGGGGGATGAGCTCCTGCAGAGGAAGCAGTCATCTGTCTGAGCACCAGCAGCAGCCACCCTGCAGCTGAGGAGCAGAGAGCTCCCAGCTCTGCACTGCTGGCTGAGAGGCTCACCAGGAGGGTCACTGCTCTGTCACCCAGCAAGGTGCACTGACACAAACTCCGGAGACTGCGGCCACCCCCCCACACACACAGTCAAGCTCTGCCCCAAAGCCTTTCCTTCATTTAAAAACTGATCCCATGAGAATATTTCAGTATCAGTCTTCTCATGTTTTAGCCCACACCCTGTCCCTAAGAAGTGTAGCTGCTCCTCCCCCCACGCCAGGCCCGGGGGCAGAGCCTGACCCGACAGCTCAGCAGGATGGTGCCCTGAGGCTGGGCACATCCCAGAGTGATGCCGTTTGGGCTGTAAGCAAAACTCAAGCAACAGGTTCTAAATCCCTCTGGAAACCTTGCTGCAGGAGATGTGCTCGTGCTACAGTCTGTGTATGGCTGTAGCCATACATTTAAATGTTTCTGAAGAGGAAATTGGGGTGTATCCAGAGCTGTGAGGTTCCAGGTGACCCAGGGCAGCCCAGTAACCTGCAGCTCTTTTACCTGGCCATTTAAGAGCTTGCACAGCCTATTTCACCTTCACACATAAAACCAGTTAAAGCAATACTGTTTACTGAGTGTGAACTGATTATGTCAACAATTTCTCCATAACAAAGATGCTCTTACCTGCCTTCCACAACCAAGGAAAGCAGTGAGAGCAAGGGGAAGTGATTTACCATGACTGCAAACAATGCTCCCAGCCAGGTCTGGAATGCAAACAGAAACACCAAACTGCAGAGTGGGCCAGGCTGCATGGGACACCCAGAGGTCTCCAGCCCAACCTTCTGCTCAGAGCCAGCCCTTCACCCAGATGGGTCTTGAAAACCTCCAAGGATGGAGACTGCAAACCCCTCTAGGTATCCTAGCACTTGAATGTCCTAATGGTGGAGAAGCTTTTCCTTCTCTCACAGTGGAACTTCTGTCATTCCAGTTGGTCTGGTTCTTACCCTACTCCTACCCTCAGGATATTTGTCCAGACCCCTGTGATCAGAGATCAGGTCAGCAGAGACAGTGGCAGGCAGCCAGTGAGGAGAACACAATGAGCCCCACACCTCCAGCCTTGCTTACACCCATCACACTGGACGTGCCCTCTGATACCCCCCAAAATGTAAGCCTCACTCCATGTGCCTAAAAATCAGCTGTCATGTGAAAAAAACCTGCAAGGAACTGATGATTACTGGAAGCATCAAGTGAGAAACTTTCTGCCCTAGCCACCTGCTGACACTTGCAAAGAGATCTTCACAGGGAGGAAATTCAGAAATGGTCTTAAAAAAGAAAAAGACAGAAGGAAATTGAGGATGGTCTTGATGTCCTGTTCTTCTCAAAGGCAGTGGGAACCTGCAGCTGCTGGGCCTTCGAGGGCCAAATCTTGGTGCAAACAGTAGGACACAAATGAGATGTAAATTGTTGGCAACACAGGAGTAGTGCTCTGTCTTCTGTAAAAGTTGCAAAGCTGAATCACAGGAGCAGAAAGAAAGGGATTTATTCCAGTAATGGAAAGCAAAGGGAAGTACAGAATGAAAAAGGGGAAACGTTTTGGTAGCCTGTCAGAGCTAAGGTAAAAAGGCACAGGAATGGGAGCAGCACTTCTGAGTGTTGTAGAAACAGCATTATGAGATTTTCTTATCACCTGGAGGAAACAGGACTGAGCAGATTATCATCTCTGCAAGGAACGGATTTAATTTACCTTGAATGACCAAGTGCTTATCAGAAAGAGACTTGTTTATGCAATCAAACAGTGTCACCAATACAAAGCAGCTATAAAATTCAAGACAAAGCTCCTTTCGCTGTACTGGCTTCAGCATTCTTGAGAAATCAACATCAGAAGACCCCCAAAGCTAATCAGCTGTTCCATGATAATCACTTTCACATGAAAAATGAACGTTTTGGCTGAAAACACCAGCACCCACTTCTGGGGAAGTGACTCCTTTTGGCAAAGAAAATACTACCCTGCTGTAGTTAGCTCCAGCATAGCAGGAGATGGGCTTGGTTGTGGTGGGAATCCACACGACAGAAAATGACTGCCAGGACTGGAAAAAGGAAAGGTTCATATTCTCAGTGTTAGTTTTGCTACAGAGGCAGTTTCTTTGAGACTTCCTTGCCTCCCCAGTGCACTGATGATGACACAGAGATGAATCACAAGCATTAGAACTGTTCAGGGCTCACCAGAATGGTGTGTATGTAAGAGCTTCCTCCAGCACACCACCCAGCAGAGCTCCATGGGGCAGTCCAGGACTCACAGGACAGGCTGCTGGCAGCACGAGCAGCCTGGCACCACCCCTGATTCCTCAGCCCCAGGGAAATCTGACAGTAGAGAGAAACTGGACTTGGGCTACTGCTCCACTAGAATCCCACCAAGGGCTCTAGAGGGCAAGGTAATCAGTAAACAACCATCTAGGGCCTAGAGGCATGTGAATCAAGAGGAATTTGTTCAAACTAATTGGCCTGAGACAGAAGGGGTGTCACTCATCCCACTGCCACAGTTTTCAGCCCTGTTTAGAGCCTCACAGAAGAAAACAGAGATCAAGGAGTGAGAGGGTGCAAGGAGATCATGTTTCAAGAGCTCTTGAGCAGGACAGTGCTCACACTGGCACTGAGCCCCCAGTCCTGCTTCAGGTCACAGCAGAGGGAAGTTTGAGCTGGTGAGCAGAAGATAAAGTGTTCTCTTACCAAAGCTCCCCAAGCTGTTCTCTCTTGTATCCACTCGCATCTCTAGGGCCTTCACCTGCTGCAGGTCATCCACCCCTGTCAGATCTTTCTGCAAAGATAAGCAGAGATACATGTCTACTCTCATGCAAGAAACCACACAGCACAGGAGCAAAAGAGTGTAGAAAGGCTTTGGCTTTCCATCAGTGCTGTGCCAACACATCCCCCAGGTCAGAACAGCCACGTGCAACCACGCTGAAATAAACTCAGTGGGCAGAGATCTTCCCCTTAGCTCTGGATTACTCTAGTCTCATGTCCCTCCTGCAGTGCTGAAGGAGTCAAGGCTGAGGGTTACATCCAAGCTGCAGACCAAGGGCAAGCTTACATGCCAATTAATTTCATTAAACACTATGTCCATGCTTTAAGATTTGCATGTCTTGTACTAACCTCCAGCAGACAGGAAATGTGCCCTCAGTGTCACTTGTGATCAGGAAGGCACTAAGTAGTAAAACACACCAAAACACACTGTTGAGCCTTTTAACCCAAAACTGTGAAAGGGAAATGGGATCTTAGCTCAAGCAGCTCACTCTTCAGAGCAAAGACAACACTAATTAAAAGAATTATAAATTCCTTTGAAAAGAAGCCTCCAGAATCTTTCATTATTCTTGCAAAGTCTTAGTGGCAGGATCAAGTGCTGCACTAAGCAGGGCTGTGTCTGTGAATGCAGCACCTTTCCTAGCATCCTAAAGTCTGTGTGGATACAGGTGAGCAGGACAGAAACAGCAGAAGCAACACACAGAGGAGAGAGGGAAGCTCTCAGCCAGCCAGTGAAAACTCCAGCAAGCCTGGGAAGTCCTAAGATGCCAGGCTGCAATTCCACAAGCAGCTGCACAAGCAGAGGTAAGCTCCCCTTACCTCTGCTCTCATCCCCTGTTCCTTCCTGCCAGGACCCAGCTCCTCTCTCCCCAGCTTCCCTCACCCAGGCTGTGTGTCTCACCACCTCCTCTGCACCAGCTCTGGGTGCTTCAGTGTGCATGAGTCCAGCAAACAGCCCAGGAGGGGACAGCATCCTTTCTTCCTGATGGGTTAGTGGTTCATGGAGGGGCCTGAAATGCTCTTTGAGAGATGAGAAACAAGGCTCGTGTCACAATAACTGCCTGAAAGAGCTGATGCTCTTGGACTCCTAAGAAACAGTATTATCCAAGATCTTCAACTGCTTTTGAATTGTCTTTAAAATATTCTGTTTAAAATTATTTTTAATCTTATTTTTTTAAAAAACCCAGCAATTTTAAGCATGCTGAACCTAAGAAAGCTTCTAGACTGTCCTGCCTCCCCACTGCAGTATGAGCAACAAAGGTCTAAGGTGAAACCTTGCCATCCAGAACTTCACTCTCTATGCCCAGGTTTGCTCCTGCCAAGCAGGCCAGCTTACCAGCCACAGACTGCTTTGGTCCCCCAAGCAAACACAAGATCCCTCAGGGCAAGAAGTGTTTGCAGTGCCCCTCTTCACAGGTGACAGGCCTGTCACAGCACCAGTGGGTGTGAGAAATGGGAGCTTGCTGACCCCCTGGCACACAACCACCCTCCCGGGCTGCTGGGCTTGGACACAAGCTGATCATTGCTAAAGGAAGCAGAGGAAGCATGTTCTGACAAACCCCTGCCCATCAAAACACTCTGAAGAGCTGACATCATCATCATCAGATGGAAGCAGTCCCAGAACAAGTTATGGGCTTAGGACCACACACTTTGTCAGCAGAGTGGCAGAAGCTCGTGGCACCACACGGAGCCTTTGCCCTTCTCCTCTGCTGCCTGCAAGGTCCCTGCACGTCATCTTCCAGCCAGCCTCCACCACAGCTCTGCTCCTTGGTCTCCTCTTTCAAAACCCAAGCACAGAACCTGCACAGAGCTATAGTCTCCTCTCTTCTAGGGCTCCCTATGCCTTTTCTTCATACCAGGGGGATCACCTCTGTGCTGCTTCACCCTCCTTTGCCTCTTCCAGATGCACCCTCTGTACTTCTCCCCTCTCTGAGACACGAGCCCCTCTGCACACCCACGTTCTGTGCTGTGACAGGCAGTGCTGTGGCTCCTGAAGGGCTCTTGGCTGCCAGCAGCAGCTCTCTGAACTGCCCTGCAGCGTGTGCTGCCCAGATGTGACACGGCCCCACGTGTTCCCAGTCCCCACCTCCCCACCCTGCTCTGCCAAGGGGCTCTGTGAAAATCTCTGTCCTCCCATCTGCTGCTGCCAAGGAGATGCCTGCAGAGTCTGGGACCAGTTGGCCGTGGGATGCAGGAGCTCTGGTACCACACGAAGGAAATGAGAACACTGGCTGAGGATATGAGCTCATGAGGCAGCAGCAGCACAGAGACCCCAGGTGCTGACTGTGAGCCGGAGGCCAGGGCAGCAGTTCAAGTGGAGGCCACGTGGTGGATGGTTCCTGTGGAAGACAGTCAGGACCCTCCTACTCCCCAGACACCTCCCTTGGCACAGGGGTGCAGCTGGAAGGGTGACATGTCTCGTGTGTGACAGCTAAAACTCTGGCATGGGGAACGGGGGAGATTTAGGGAAGGAAACATTTAAACAAAGATGACACATATTTAGCAGACTCTGCCTTTTATGCTGCTGTTTAAAGTCAAACCACAGGAATGTTCCTCAGAATTTGAAGGGAGGGGTATTTAGGAATAATTTTGCTGCTGTGGAGTTGTAAAAGAGCAAAATAAACCCAGCCTGGCAAACACCCTGCAGGGCTCATCAGAGGGATGCCTGGCACCACACCTCGGCGTCCCGAGGGCCACGCCAGGGCTAGGACAGGCTCCTGCCCTAATTCCAAGGTGCCCTGCTGTGGCTTTGGGTCCTGTGCCTGCCCGCAGCTCCCAGGGCTGTTCTGAGAGCCAGGGACAGCAGGTCTCACTGCCTGTGCCCCAGGGATGCTGACAGACATGAAGGTGCCACCTCGGGACTTCCTCGGCTGTTCACAGCTCCTCAGCCTCACCCTGCAGCAGCCAAAAAGGATCTATTCTGGGCAAAGAGATGGATTCCCTCAGAGATCTTCTGGGGTTCAGAGAAGGACAATGAATCTGGGGAAGGGTCCAGGGCACAAGTCTAGTGAGGAGCAGTTGAGGGACCTGGGGGTGCTGAGCCTGACAGGAGCCTGGAGCCAGGTGGGGTTTGGGCTCTGTAACCAAGGAACAAGTGATAGGGCAAGAAAAAAATGGCCTCAAGTTGCACCAGGAGAATATTAGGTTGGACATAAGGAAAAATTTCTTCCCCAGAAGGGTTGCCCAGGGCTGTGCCAGGCTGCCCAGGGCAGTGGTGGAGTCCCCACCCCTGGAGGGGATTCCAAGCTGTGGAGATGTGGGGTGAGGGACATGGGTTAGCAGTGGACCTGGTGGAGTTAAGTTAATGGTTGGATGATGATCTTAAGTCTTTTCCAACCTAAATACTTCTATGATTCTATAATTTTACATCAAAATGAACCCTTGAAAAAACTAACTGTAATTCCAGGCTGGTTGGCAGTGCCCAGGGAGGATTCTGCTTGCCACCCAGTGAGGTAGGTGTCAGTCAGATACAGGAGGAGGATGAAGAATCAAACATTAAAACCTTCCTGGCACATGATGTCCAAGCAGGTGGCCTGACAGCTTGGGTCTGGGCCCCAAGTGTGATACTCCACTCTACATTGGTTCAGTGGAAAGGAGTTTACCAGTTTCCCTGGGAAAGCACAGCACAGTTCTCTGAAGACAAATGCATGGTGAGTAAAACAAAACCAGGTAACATTCACTTCATGTTTCTGCACTTCCTTCAAAAGAGGAATAAAACTGTTTTCCATGAGGCCAGGCAGAAGCTATTAGTAAATAATTCAGTCAGTATTTTAAGCTCACAAACCATTCTTTCCCACCATGCAAAATGGCCAGTATCTAATGGAGAGCCTGCACTGCCTTGGAAAGCTTCTCCTCTGACTGACAAGAAGGACCAATAAGTAACCTGTAAAACCTGCAAGTGGCAAACACTTCAGTGCTTGCAGAGCTCCTCCACTGGCAGCAGGGGCTGGGGGAAGCTGGGAAACCCAGCTGAGGTCCCACTTGCAGCTCCCTGTAAACTCCTCCACTGGCAAGTCCCACCTGTCCAGCCCAAGCTGCTGTGTCCAGCTGGTTTCTCCTCTCTTCCCAAGATCTTTCACATACAATAAAAGGAGGAGAGATGCTGCTGAGGAGCACGTTGCGTGCAGCTGTCAGAGAAGCATTTCCAGCTGCTCCTTTATTTTGCTGATCCTGGTTAATTTGGCTAAGACAGGAATTCCTGAGTGGTGAGCTTATTTTCTCTTAACACTACACCTGTATGCAAATACCAGATTCATGTCCATTCATGTGCTGATGGTTTTTTGCAGGGGTTTTATCTCAAATTCTCAACTCACGTTTAGTCTCTCCCTGTACAAAGAAATCAACGTGGCTGCAAGAATGACAAAACATTTCTTCTGCAAAGAAAATTACTCCCATGTTAACAAGGGTTTGGGTGATTCTGCCAAGGGATTTTCAGTGAGGGGGAACAGACTCTGTGCTCCCACAAGCAATCTTCCTTTCAAACTGGCCAGCTGCCCATCATTACAATGTTTAGCTGTTTTTCATCACTCTCTGCACACACACAAACATGCTCTTCCCTCAGCTCAGAGGAGGAGGTTAGTCCAGCATTCTGTCTTCACTAGGGGGGTGGTGAGACCCTGGCCCAGGCTGCCCAGGGAAGCTGTGGATGCTCCACCACTGGAGGTGTTCAAGGTTTGGTTGGATGGGGCTTTGAGCAACCTGCTCCAGTGGTAGGTGTCCCTGCCCAGTTTGGAACTGGATGAGCTTTAAGGTCTCTTCCAACACAAACCATTCCCTGATTCTATGATAGAGATCTTCTTGGCTTGTGTGGCAAGTGTGGATAAGGGCAATAGTGATGAAACCCAAGAGGTGGTGGGTACATCAGTACAGATGTCTTTATTCTGCTGCCCAAGCCTTCAAACCACACTGACAGCTCGTGGAGAGGCCCCAGCCCAGTCCTGCCACCTCCAGTCCAGCTCCCCCTGGCTCGGGCTGGGGATTCAGAGGGCTCACACCTTCTTCTTAAAGCAGTACTAAGGGTCTGAAGCTGCATGTTGCTGGGAGATCTCCTAACTAGGGCAAACCTCAAAGGGCCTGTGGGGCAGCAGGAACTCTATGGGAGGTCTGTGCCAGCCTGTGCCACTCCTGCAGGAGGAAAGGAGCTCACACTTAACTGTGTTAAACTAACACACAGGTCAGGAGTGGACAGGACAGTAGACACTCTAATGTAATATTTTGCTTTAAATCTGTTTGAAGGATTTACTTTCCCTCACATAAATATAAATATAATCCCAATATTAATTCTTCTCCTTCTCCAGCTCTTAGGTGCTCAATAAGTCACCACAATCATTGCTCAGTGTTGTGCCACTGAACAAGTAAAGCTCCATTTGATGTCACCTGAGAGCTGTGACTGCATGTAAATGAAAATCTGGGTTTTTTTTCCATACAAGGGCATGCACATGTGTGTATGCATAGAAAAATAAAGATTCCTGATGTGGCAGTTTGAATGCAAACCATCAGATGCCTACGTAGTGGGATGAACAGTAATTAAGCAATTACATTAGTATTAGGGTAAGAACATGTAAAAGAAAAGCTCTGACACTAAATGAGGCTCTGTGACTTTTCTCCTGCTCACAGTATTGTTTACCACTATCTACTCCCCTGAGCAATCTGATCCAGCTTTGAAACTAGCTGTGCCTTGAGCAGAAGATTGAACTGGAAGATCTCCAGAGGTCTCTGCAAACCTTTATTAAAAAAAATTATGGATTTTTAAATGATTATACAACTCTAATGAAGGATGAAGCAAGTCCAAATTCAGTAAGTTACTTCCATCTCCTTGACTTCACTTAATCTATCAAGATTTTGCACTTGGTTCCTACATCTCCAGCTTTTTTCTCAAATCCATTTAGCTTACAGCTGAGAGGAGAACTTCCTGCCAAGTTAAAAATGAAATGATTTTTCCCATCTGCTGCTGCAGGACCCTCCAGGATTTTCTCCTCCCCAGGAGGATGAGTGCACACCACATGAAACACAGCCCAGCCTCCTGAGCAGAACCAGGCAGCACTTGGGAGCACGTGTCCCTGACTCCAGAGAACACAGCTGAGTGCAGCAGGACAGGGAGAACAGTTCCTTCCCTCTCTGAAGATCACACACAAGTGTGGCTGGTTTGACAACGTGACCATGTCTGGGAAGATCAGCTGACCTTGTGAAATGAGCTTTCTGAGAGATGGAATGCTTCTGGAGGAAATCAGGAGAAGATTCTTTGCAAACAGCAGGGAGGGGATGGGGGGGTTAATAGAATAAATAATTTGATTCAATCTGATAAAATAGAAATCTCATTCATGACAGGTGGAGGCCCTAATTTCAGTTCCTCCACACATACTGAGTAATCTGTCCCACAGCCCTAAGAAAGTTAAAAATTAATTGCAAGGTATTGCTCATTAGTAGTCAGTTCTCAGAGCAAAGGGGGAATGGAGAACTTGCTCACCTTGGGAATTCTCCAAGACCCAACACCACCATGTGGGCACAACACAGCTACAGGCAGAGCAGGGAGCTGGAAATGTGAACAGGACAGGTACAAAGCAAGAACAGCTACTCACAGAGACAAAGATTAAACAACACAACAGAAAACTGGCATGGATACCAGCAGAAAGAATAAAAAGAACATCTAATGACACCAACCCTTTCACCAAAAGCTTTTGACCTGCAGCCTGGATGAGGAGTGCCCAAGCAGGGAAGGGCACAGCAGGACAGAGGGGGTGTGACTAACACCACGGGGGTGGAACCACACAGGACTGGGACCTGGCCCCTGTGGTGAAACCTGGTCACAGGAGACCACAAACCCTGCAGGCAGCCAGCTGAAGACGTAAGGGAGGTGAGAGGGTGGAGAGGAAGAGAACAGGCAAGGGATCAGTGGTTTTCTAAGATGTCTTATGTGCTATGGGGTCCAAGAAGGCAAAAAAAAAAGAAAAAAGAAATTAAAAAAAGAAGCACCAGTTTATAGCCCAACTTTCCTTTCTTTGGAGGAAAACTGTATGAGGTTCAACAAGGCCAAGGGCACAACAGCCCCAGGCAGTGCTGCAGGCTGGGGGAGAGGGGCTGGAAACTGCCCAGCAGAGAAGGCCCTGGGGGGGCTGGGGGGCAGC
>NW_008585995.1:0-9638 GCF_000691845.1 Merops nubicus | reverse complement strand
TGTGACCATGGGAGGGTGCATCCCCAGAGTGTTCTGGGAGCCACTGAGGGGCTGGAGTGGGTCCAGAGAAGGGCAACAGGGCTGGTGAGCATGGTCCATGGGGAACATGATTGTGAGGAGCAGCTGAGGGACCTGGGGGGGTTCAGTCTGGAGAAGAGGAGGATCAGTGGAGAACTTCTGGCTCTCTACAGCTCCCTGAGAGGAGGTTGGAGTGAGATGGGAGTTGGTCTCTTCTCCCAGGTAACACCATCAGGTGTCCAGAAATCTGCCCATGCAACGCTGCAGAGCTGGGGCCTCTGGCCTTACTTGGGTGTAAAATATTTTTTCTTTAACGAGCATGTATTGTAAAAATCTATTAGTTTCCTTCTCAGAGCACTTCAGCAGATACAATCAATAACACCTAAAATATTTACAACTGAAAGACAATCAAGAAGCTATCACAAGTGGATTGATTTAAGCAAAACACCCTCTCAAACCATTCGGTTACCAATGGCACGTGAAAACTTGTTTCAGGTTAAATGTTTGAACAGTGTCTCTGTTTTCACATTTTCAGCTCCAGAGGAAGCAAATTTATGGAAGCAGTGGCTTCAATTTGGTCAGCACAAAGGCCAGGGAATAGATAGTTCTGATATGTTATTAAAACAAGCTGTAAGCATTGTAAATGTTTCCTTGACTATGTCACCATTTTTCCTCCAAGCAGGATGTACCCCAGCTATACCAACACAAATGTTGGTCCCAGGGCCAGGAAATCACTGTCCTGAGAAGTTAGTGGGATAGTATGCATCCATCTGAAAGACTTTTGTGCAAAGGAACTCCTTACAGTTGTTAATACACAGAACCCTATAGAGGCAAGACTCAATTAAGTTCAAGAGGGCACGTGTGAATAATAAGAGATTTTCCCAGTTTCAAAACCAGCCCAGAATTCTGGGGAAATTTAACCTCTGACCTGTATTTTAAAAAAAATAACAAAATAATGAGCTGCAGCTTCATGGGGTGTGGGTGACATTGCCATACATACACTTTTCCAGTTGCAATTCACTGTGAACTAAACGCAGCAGAGTTTCAGAAAGAGAAGAATTCCACACCAACAGAAGAACTTCCTAAGGGTTTAGTTCAGAGTTTACTGAAGTCAGAGGGCAGCTGCTTTGGTTACTCTAGTGGGCTTTGGTTCACTCCCTAAGAAAAGATGAATCTGAGAGCTTCCCACTGGATTTATGCAGGGTACTGCAGGCCACAAGCACATCAGGCTGGTCAAACCCTATGCCAGACTTTCAAAAAAAAAAGGCCAGGAAGTTGTCAGAGGTTCACATGAGCCCAAGGAAAGGGAGTGGCACAGAGCTTCAGACCATACAGCAACTTCTCTCCAGAAAGCTTACAATACTCACTCTGCAGCAAGTGATTTTTGCCCCTCCAGACATTTCACAAGCACTGAACGACTCGGCTGCTGAGGGAGGAGCAGCTCTGGGCACAGCTCACCTGCAGTGGGACCCTGCTGGAGGGTGCTGGCTGCAGGAGGCACTGCCTGCTGCTCCTCTGGAGTGCTGGATCCACACAGGGTCACAGACACCCCACCCCCTGGGAGCACCCAAACACAGCCTTGGCCCCATCTGCCTGGCCCTGAGTCCTGCCCAGCTTCACACCACCAGAAAGAACCTCCTCCCTTCACTCTGCACTCAGCTCCCCCTCCCTCCACTGAGGTTATTTTCTCTGCTCCTCCAGGTCCCAGAGGAGCTCACCCTTAATTAGCCCTGAGCAAACACAGCCCACTCTGTGAGTGCTCCTGCATGGAGGTTTCAGTGTGTCACCCTCTCAGCAGGCTGCAAGCCACAGTCATTCCCCCTGGTCAAAAAGGAACGTGGCTTCCAAATGTGCTTTGAAATTTCACACACTTTGATATATAGAGAAAGTGCTCCTAGCACTTGCCCAATATCTTAATTGGCTTCTTAGCAGGACAGAGGATTTCAGTAATTCTGAAAAAGAGTTGTACTTTTAAAGTTATGTTTCAAATCCCTAGAAGAATGTAAAAAGCTTTTTCTAATGCTAAGATTCCAGGTACTTCAGATGGCATTAATGAGACCTGTTTAAATTACAATTATGCTACCCAAACTTTTCTTCATGCTGCTTGAAGAGGCCCAGCAATAATGACAGCAGAGTTCACGCTGGGAATATTTTTGATATGAAACAAGGTGAAAGGAGGACAAACACCTGATAAATTTCTGTAAGACAGAACATACTTCACGCAGAATTTGCACTGTCAGATGTGCAACGATCTGCAACCGTCCCCAGAGCAGCTGGAGGGTTAAGTTCACACAGTCTGTGTACACCAGTGTGCCCCTTCTACTTCATCCAAAAGTGGGGTGTCTACTCACCAGCTTCCTGGGGGACAGGAACTCGTCCACAAGCAGCTCCCCCTCATCTCTCAGCAGGGGGCTGGGATTCAGGTTGCCTCCCCAGCTCCAGTCAGTCACCCGGACAGCAGCAGAGGCCAGGTGAGAAACTCTGTCAGGATTCCTCTTCAGGTCCATCTCAACATGCTTTGAACAAAAGAATAACAAGCAGTCTGATTTTTTGCCCATGTTTATCTTTTTCCCTTCAGCAAAATCTATTTTGAGTCCCATTGCAGGTCAGCAAGTACCTTGGAGATCCAGGTCTCCTTAACCAGCAAGAACCCAAAGCAACACATCACCCAACCCAACAGACACCCTTTTCTTCACCCTTGAGAACCCCCCTAGGCCCACACCTCAGTCAGCTCTGAGTGCAAGCTTTTACAGCAAACTGTTGGCTTCAGTTATGCAAAAAGCCAGCACTCTAACCACAGGGTCACAGAACCATAGAATCACAGACTGGTTTGGCTTGGAAGGGACCTTAAAGCTCATCTAGTTCCACCTCCCTGCCATGGGCAGGGACACCTCCCACTAGAGCAGGGTGCTCAGAGCCCCATCCAACCTGCCCTTGAACACCTCCAGGGATGGAGCATCCACAACCTCCCTGGGCAACCTGGGCCAGGGTCTCACCACCCTCAGAGTGAGAAAATACCTGTGGCTCTGTACAAAGAAGGGAGTAAAGAACAAACACGAGTCCCTTCCAGTCTTCTCCCCATGCCAGTCACCCTTTTCCAGGGGCAATGAAGTTCCCACCCACATGAGCCTCCTACCTACCCATCCCCTCCTGAGAAAGGCCAACAGCCCTCAGCAGAACTCTGCTGGGCTCCAGGCTGCAAGTGCCAGCACCAAGACATGTCACCACTTCTCCCCAGCATTTTGAGCTCTGCCTGAAGGTATCACAGACAGCAGCAGTCTGTGTTTACTGTCCTAAATTCAACATCCCCCACACTGTTACTGAGTGCCCTGGGTCAGGCAGGCCATGGCCACTGACTTCTAGTTCTGAAGAGCATCTTGGAGAACATAAAATATAATTTAAACAAAACCACATATGCTTCAAGTGAGGAGTGAAATCCAGAGCTTGAAGACGAAGCACGTCAAAAGTGCTCATTCTTCCACTCCCAAAGCTGCTCCTTTCACAGAGATATTCACAATTAGCTCTGAAACATGAGACCAGGGGCAGGGATCGTCAGGGCATGACCATGATTCACACAGCTCTTCACTACGACTTGGCAGTGAGGAAACATCACAGCTGGAAACATGGCTGGAGCAGAGAAAAGCCTTCTCCCCTCTGCTGAGGACACCTCAGTCCTCCCCTCCCTGCCACTGTGAAGCAATACTTATTCTGAGTGCTGGAAAAGTAATTAAATAATCAAGCTAATCATAACTGGCTGACAGGGCTTCAGTGGTGGCCAAGAACTGAGAATTATCACCTTCCTGCCCCCCTGTAAATAAACAGTTGAAGCTGGGTGTGATTTCTGTCAGGAAAAATGGAAGTTCTGACTGCTCAGCCTGTCACCTCCACTCGAGAGGACTGGCTGGCCAGTAGGTGAGAGCTTTACACCAGGCTTCCTGCTCTGACTGCTCACGGCCAGTCAAAAGTCTTCCTCTCTGCACCAGCAAAAGAAACTCAAAATACTCAGTACTGTTAGAAAAAATAGCAAACCTTATCTGAAGGACAACAGTCAATTAGTGATGCACCAAAACTCTCCCTCCAGGATCTGCAGCGTTAGGGAGAGAGGAACCCAAACCTCACTCCCCTAAGTGCTCCTTCCACGTGCTCCTCAGGAGAGAGACAACCCACAGGAAGCACAAACAGCTTCTCCAGACCACTGCACGTGCCTGGGAAGCACTCCTGGAGGAGAGCTCCCTTCCCAAACGTGCCCTGTCTGAGCAACAGCAATGCTCAGTGCTTAAAACACATATTGAGGAACAAATTCCTCAGAGACACATTACTCCTTTCCATCTTTCTTAATGGCTTAGGAAAGAAACGCCATAAAGGGAATTGAGCAGCAACATTTGCAGCTTCCAAAACCTCAGAGTGCCTACAGTAGTGTGAGGACAACTTCCATACTTCTGCCATTAAGAGGGAAGAGTGCTCTCACAGCCACTATGTGTCTTAGTTCTTGGAAGAAAAACTACAGCCCATAAATTTCTATTGTTTCCTTTCCCAAAGAAATCTAGAATTTCTCCATTTTTCCCCCTCTCTTTTGAGCAGGTCAATGTGATTTAGTCAGTACACAGAGTTGCAGCAGCCAATCGTTGGTCTGAGGAAATTCAAGAATCTTTGTGATATGAAGGTCTCCTGGTGTCATCTCTATTTTCCTGAGAAAACTAAGTTGACTTTGGTCAAGGACTGATTGGATTAGAGCATGTGCCAGTCAAATCCTGGAGCACTGTGGAAGCTGCATCAGGCTGTGAAGAGTTAACACACTTGTATAAACCAAATTATTCTTCTCCTTTCTTCAGTCCCTCACTGTTACATTTCAGAACACCCCCCAGCCTTTGAAAGGTGTTGCTCCAGCAGGCACTTAGGGTTTGACAGGGAGATCAATCTGTGGCTGAATATCTGAAGCAACACTTCCAGTTCCACACTCCTCACTATTGATCTGCTGCTTGTGATTATTGTAACGCTGGATTAGTCAGGAGTATTTTCATCACTAATTGTCTGGGATCAAATTGAGTTATCATCAGCAAACAAAGCTCATTTTTTGGACACACTTCCATCGCTTCCAAACTCTCTCCTGAGAAGAAGCAATCTTCTCCTGAGAAGGATCCCAGTGTGGTCCTCACAACGAGGAGCAGAGGAAAGCCACGAGTGCAGGAACCCCAGGGGTGAGGTGCCAGCCCTGCAGAACCACCCACAGACCTCTGACATCTCCAGGGCTGTGCAGGAGCCAGAAGCAGGCCTGGCACAACACTGTCCCCCTGCAGATAGGAACCAGACTGCTCCTCTTCAGGAGGCTCACCTGACTTTCTGAAGCAGGTAAAAATCAGCCCAGTGAAGCCACCTCACCCACTGATAAAAATGCTAAAAAGATAATGAGAAATCTGTGGCTCTGTTAAATGCACCAGGACAAGCAACCACTGACCCAAACTGGTGTTAGGCTCAGTGGGATAATTCCTGGGGGCTGGAAAGACTTTGCTGTCAGTAAAGAGGTCTGAGAAGTCACAAACATGAAGATTTGTCCAGCTCTGGATTTGTCCCCCACACAAGAAGGGCATGGGCCTGTTGGTGCAGGTCCAGAGGAGAGCCACAAAGACAGACAGAGGGCTGGAACCCCTCCCCTGCAGGGCCAGGCTGAGGGAGTTGGGGTTGTTCACACTGGAGAAGAGAAGGCTCTGGGGAGACCTTATTGTGCCCTTCCAGCAGCCAAAGTGGGCCTACAAGAAAGCTGGGGAGGGACTTTTTACAAGGGCTTGTAGTGATAGGACAAGGACTAATGGCTTCACACTGGAAGAGGGGAGATTTACATTAGAAATGAGGAAGAAGTTCTTCACTCTGAGGGTGGTGAGACACTGGCCCAGGTTGCCCAGGGAAGCTGTGGATGCTCCATCCCTGGAGGTGTTCAGGGTCATGTGGGACAGGGCTTTGATCAAGCTGCTCCAGTGGGAGGTGTCCCTGCCCATGGCAGGGAGGTGGAACTAGATCATCTTTAAGGCCCATTTCAACCCAAACCAGTCTGTGATTCTCTACAGAGAAGATGGCTGCACGGGAGGCATGCTGGATCTATATGCTGAGTGGTCATGCAGATCACTCCTGCTAGACTTGGTGGGACCAAGAGGGATGGAAGCTCACTGAGCCTAACACACACCTTCAGTGAATTCAGTGGGAGTGCACAGCAACATCAGTAAGCAGACAAGAGTGTTTTTGAGAAGATGGTTGGGAGGAAAAAAAAGAAAGAGTTTTTGTTCTGCATGTGAACATTGTGAATAAAAGAATGAAAGAAATCAATAAATTAGTTTTTCTAGGATTTGTATCATAAGCCTTGGCTGGCTCTTAGATGTGTGGATAACTAGAAGCAGATAATCAACGAGTGCAAGAGAAATCAATGACAAGAGAAATGAGATGGAAGATCTTCTGTGAAAATCTGCCAGCTTTTCCCACTCTGCCACTTCCCTGCCCAAAGTGAGCCAGACAACAACCACCCAAGCAAGGCACAGACACGTTGTGAAGGCTCATTAAAAACTGCATGACATTTTCAACACAGACAGAGTGATCCAGCTAATAAAGTTCATTATTGAAATTAAATGATCCTTGGAACAACACGTTATCTGAAATCCCTGCAGAATACTGTCATTTGCTAGAAAGGAATTGGCAGAGAACTGTTATCTGATGTTCTCAGGGTCCAACAAACTGGTAGAACTCCAGGACTTTATTTTCCTGCTACAGGATTTATCGACTAGCCAATGACAGGATCATGTAGTCTTCATTAAGTGTATATTAACAGGCATCTCAAATGCAGCAAAAGCCAGAAAGATCTGACTCCACATTAATAATGGCCTCTAAGTCTAGGAAAGCCCCACACTTCCCAAGGCCAGAGGTGTGTTGTGTCCCACAGCTGGGAGATCCATACACAAGCAATCCTTGCCCCGTTTCAAGACATGACAGTCATCCAGTGGTGAAGAATCCACAGGAGCTTTATCAGGAAGCAGGTTTTAAAAAGGAGAAAGGGCAGCTCTGCATCATGCCCATTTAACCTGGCAGACACCAGCACAGGCTGTGGAGGCTGAAATTACAAAGGAGGACACAAGTGGGCAGAATTTTGGAGGACTCATCCCTCTGTCCACACCATCCACTGCTTTGCAGCTTCCCTTTGTACCACCTGCTGTTTCATCCAGGTGAAAAGACTCATTTGGTTTCTTTGTTTTCCACTTCTCACCTTTGTTGCATTTCATGGCAACAATTTCAGCCCATTGCTGGGGCTCCTCTGGCCCCGCTCCAGCAGGTCCCTGGCTCTGCTGTGCTGAGGACTCCAGAGCTGCCCCAGCACTGCAGGGGGGGCTCCCAGAGCTGGCAGAGGGGCAGGATCCCCTCCCTGCCCTGTGCCCACCCTGCTGGGGGTGAGCCCAGGCTGGGGGGGCTCCTGCCCAGCTCCTCACCCCCAGGGCTGCTCACCCCCAGCCCAGGCTGGGACCGGGGGTTGCCCTGACCCAGGTGCAGGACCTTGGCCTTGAACCTCATGAGGTTCATCTGTGCCCCCTTCTCCAGCCTGCCCAGGTCCCTCTGTTTGGATCCCACCCCTCAGACATGTCAACCACACCACTCAGCGTGGGGTCACCTGCAGAGCTGCTGAGAGTGCCTCAACCCCACTGTCTGTGCCACTGCTGAAGAAACTGAACAGCACTGGTCCCAGTGTGGGACCCTGAGGGACACCACTTGGCACCTTCTGACCAGCTGCAAGATATTTTCAGAGAACTACCCTAGCAGCAAAATGCTCCTTCCCAAACTGCAGTAATTCACCCAAACCACTACATTCTGTATCTGTTCCTTTCCCCAACGTTCATCACTTTGACCTTGGGTGGATACCCTGTTAAAACAGACCAAAAACACATCCAGGCACTACTTATGCTAGTAACACTTTAAAAAAAGAGAGAGAAAACAAAGTAGTGTTAGAGCTGCACCCTAAAAAATTAAATCAAAACTCAAGATGCAAAAAAGCTAATTTGAACAGCCACAGGCAGTGCTGTGCCTCAAACTCTGCTCCCTGACGTGGGACACTGCGACCAAAGGAACGAGTGCTTCCTGGAAGCTTGTTTATTAATATCAGATAATGCTTCTTTGCCCTGGCCAGGGCCCACAGCCTTTCCTTTTGGAACAGGCACATCAGTTTTTATCACATCTGCCACGGCAAATCTGGTCTTCTGGTCTGTGTTATAGCAAGTAGTGGCCCCTGCTAATATAAAATAGGTTTGGCTCCCAACTGTTTTACAGGCCAACATTGGAATCTACAGGTTTAAAAACACTCATCATTTCACTAGGAAATTAATATTACAAAGCTAGACCTCAATTTCTGTGCAAAGCTTGTGAATTTTCTGTTTTAAGCCACTCCCATCAGTGACAAATGTAGCAGTCCCAAATTTATGGTGCATTACATGTTTGGCAGCACTGAGTTTTACACTCCTTCAAACTTAGAGAATAAATGTGGTTCCTTTAACTATGTCCCCTGAGGAGCCTCAGCAAGGTAACCATGTGCAGCAGCAGCATCATAAATGATAATATCACTGAATATCAGTCCAGCCCAGTGCTGAACTCGCCTCTGGTCTCACACTGACTCTGACTCCTGCTTTTACAGGGAGCAGGTCCCTGGAGCTGTGTAGGAGCAGGCTGGTGGCACCCCAGGCCACGGGCTGAGCTGTCCTCTCCTCCACTGATGGCAGCACAAGATTAAACTGAGGAATTACACAGCCCACGGGTCGACGTCTCCACGTACCAAACTCCTGTGAGGTCTGCCAGTTCTGGGTGTCACAGCCCAGGGAGAGAACACAAGGGCTGAGCCCCCCAAAAACCTGCTAATAGCAGCAGCTCTGAGATCTGACAGCCTGAACGCCGTGTTTTGAATCCATGTTCTTCCAGACAAACTCAAATCAGACAAAATAGCACAAAGCAGAGAAAGAAAATGCAATGAGAGAGCAATTTAAAAAGAAGCTCTGGAAGATTTTCAGTCATTTGTACATTCTAAATTGTTTTACCTTTTCTTCCAACGCTGTTGTTGTTTTGCATCTCCTGTCTCCCATCCCTTTCCCACAGAGATTTCAATGACCAGTCACAGCCACTCATCTCCATTTATCCTGCAGGATGCAGATGCTCACAGCTCAATTTCTGATTTGATTGCTCCACATCCTGCTAAAACAACAGCAAGAACACAGTCCTCAAGGGGAAAAAAACAAACCCACCAACCCAAACCCAGAGACTCTGAGCAGTCCACAATAAAAGTCTTTTATCCACTGCAGCAACAGAAGTTCCTGCTCAATACATCTTAAAAACATAACGGGCTATGAAGCAGTGGAGCCCAGGAGAGCTAAGACAGTTTCCCAAGGAGATCATGAGGATTTGATGGAGGAGAATCTATAGCCTTGCAAAAAAAGTTACTTGCTGAACAGTTATTTACTCAAGGAACAGTAATTTCGCAGTATTTGAATCTGTGATAAAACAGACAGTGGGTGTGGAGCTGGGGTGGCACCGGGCTCGCAGACGGGCCGCGGGTGAGCTCCTGAACTCCACGGAGCCGGCCCCGCCCGCTCAGAACTACGGCA
>NW_008585994.1:1873-2905 GCF_000691845.1 Merops nubicus | reverse complement strand
ACAAGATCCGCTTCGTGGGCGCCGTCAGGGACCTTCTGGCCTGGATGGACGGGGTCATCTGCCAGATCGGCGCCGGGGAGAAGCCCAGGTAGGGGGAGGTGGGACCCGTGGGCTGTGCTGGTCCCACGGCCCGTCCTCAGCGCCTGGGTCCCGGCCCGCTCGTGGAGTCGAGGCCCCACCTCTTGTCCCACCCGTGACACCAGGACCCGTGTCCTGGCCCAACGGGAGGACCTCTGTCCCGTCTGATCTTTAGGAACCACGTCCTCTCCCATCTGGAGGACTCATGTCCTGGGCCATCTATGTAGCCAAGGACCCTTGTCCTGGCCCATCCTGAGGACCTGTGTCCTGGCCCACTCCTGGAGTCAAGGCCCCACCTCTTGTCCCATCCATGTCACCAAGAACCTGTGTCCTGGCCCATCCAGAGGACCCATGTCCCACCTGAACCCAAGGACCCCTGGCTTGGCCCACCCATGGTGCCAAGGATTCATGTCCTGACCCATCTGGAGGCCCCATGTCTTGTCCCATCCATGGCACCAGGACCCATGTCCTCTCCCACCTGGAGGACCAATGTCCTGGCCCATCCCAAGGATTCATGTCCTCTCCCATCCATAAAGCCAAGGAAGTCCTGGCCCACCTGGAGGACCTTGTCCTGGTCCATCTGGAGGACCCATATCCTATCTAAACCTCAGGACCCGTGTCCTGGCCCATCCCTGTACCCACGGATCCATGTCCTGTCCCACCTGGAGGACCCATGTCCTTGTCCCAGCAAGAAGAGCCGTGTCCTAGCTGATCCTCAGGGCCCATGTCCTGCCCTATCCGTGAAGCCAAGGAGCCATCTCCTGCCCCATCCTGGGTTGGATGGGGGCTGTGCCCACCCCCTCCCACCCTCCTGTCCCCCCCGTCCCCTCTCCCAGGGACGTCTCCTCGGTGGAGCTGCTGATGAACGACCACCAAGGGCTCAAGAGCGAGATCGAAGCCCGCGGCAAGAACTTGGCCTCCTGCCTGGAGCTGGGCAAGAGCCTCATCCTCAGC
>NW_008585994.1:0-1743 GCF_000691845.1 Merops nubicus | reverse complement strand
ACCCCCGCAGGGCAAAACCCACGGGGAGAAGCTGCGGGCGAAGAAGAGGGAGATGCTGGAGAAGTGGGACAAGCACTGGGAGTGGCTGCAGCAGAGTGAGTCCCACCTCAGTGGTTGGGGAGGGGTGGGGGTCCACGTTGGGGTCCTCCACCACCACGAGCCCTCCCGTGTGTCCGGCAGTGCTGGAGTTGGCCGACGCCTGGCTGACGGCCCAGGAGCCCCTGCTGAAGAGCCAGGAGCTGGGCAGCAGCGTGGACGAGGTGGAGCAGCTCATCCGCAGGCACGAGGCCTTCCGCAAGGCGGCGGCCGCCTGGGAGGAGAGGTTCAGCTCCTTGCGGCGCCTCCCATCCATCATCTCCATCATCTCCATCCCATCCATCATCTCCATCATCTCCATCCCATCCATCATCTCCATCATCTCCATCCCATCCATCATCTCCATCATCTCCATCCCATCCATCATCTCCATCATCTCCATCCCATCCATCATCTCCATCATCTCCATCCCATCCATCATCTCCATCATCTCCATCCCATCCATCATCTCCATCATCTCCATCCCATCCATCATCTCCATCATCTCCATCCCATCCATCATCTCCATCATCTCCATCCCATCCATCATCTCCATCATCTCCATCCCATCCATCATCTCCATCATCTCCATCCCATCCATCATCTCCATCATCTCCATCCCATCCATCATCTCCATCATCTCCATCCCATCCATCATCTCCATCATCTCCATACCATCCATTATCTCCATTGTCTTCATCATCTCCATCCATCATGTCCATCCCATCCACCATCTCCATCCCATCCATCATCTCCACATCCCCGTCCCATCTGTCATCCCCACCCCCATCATCTCCACCTCCATCCCTTCTCCATCTCCATCATCTCCACACCCATCTCCAACCTCATCCCTGTCCTATCCCCAATCTCATCTCCATCATCTGTCTGCATCATCTCCATCCCCATCATCTGTGTCATCTTCATCTCCATCATCTCCATTCCATTCCCAAATCTACCATTCCACTGACATTCCACATTCCCACCCCCATCACCTCCATCACCTCCATCATCTCCATCTCCAAACCTATCTCCATCCCATTTCTATCCCCATCTCCATCATCTCCACATCCACCATCTCCACCTCCATCTCCATTCCTTCTCCATCTCCATCATCTCCACTCCCATCAACAAATGCATCCCTGTCCCATCCCCATCCTCATCTCCATCATCTTTCTCCACCTTCTCCATCATCTGTCTCAATCATCTCCATCCCCATGATCTGTGTCATCTATCTCCATCATCTCCATCATCTCCATCATCTCCATCATCTCCATCATCTCCATCATCTCCATCATCTCCATCATCTCCATCATCTCCATCATCTCCATCATCTCCATCATCTCCATCATCTCCATCATCTCCATCATCTCCATCACCTCTATCTCCAAACCTATCTCCATCCCATCTCTATCCCAATCTCCATCATCTCCACACCCATCATCTCTACCCGTCTCCAACCATATCCCCATCCCATCCCAACCCCATCCTCATCTCTATCATCTGTCGACACCATCTCCATCATCTGTCTCAATCCCCATCATCTCCTCATCTTCATCCCCATCATCTTCATCTCCATCTCCATCCCCTCCATCTCCATCCCATCTCCATCTCCATCTCCATCTCCATCCCCTCCAACTCCATCCCATCTCCATCCCCTCCATCTCCATC
>NW_008585993.1:32578-34005 GCF_000691845.1 Merops nubicus | reverse complement strand
ATATATATATATATATATGTTTAATTTTATGACTCATTTGCAAAATGTCATAAAGGAGCGATACCCATCAAATGCAAGGTATGACTTCTCTACACTGGAGCAGAGTGCAGGCAGAGGAGAATTCCAGCTAGTTTCTGGAGAAAAAGCCTGATTTTATTTTTTTCAAATCAACTTTTCTTGACATACCTTTACTGATTTTTAGCACAACTGCTTGTATTATGGGGTCAAAATCTGTGGAGTCTGCACATCGGCTGCAACTGACATCTTCAAACCTGTTGAGAGTTGATATTCAGTGAATATTGTGTTCCTCCCTCTGTCTTTTGGGTGTACCTGATAAATAGGCTCACTCTGCTCAGGCAGTAATCTGGCAACAATAAAGGTTCTCTTCTTCCAGTGAAATGGTTGATGGTCGATGGTCACAGATAATATGAAAATACAAAATTAGAGTTGGTTTTGTCTCCTGCTCAAGATAAAACTGTATGACATTAAAGGCCCATCTTTACTGTTCTGCAGGTGTAAACAGGCCTAGTGCAGTGTTGTCACTTATGCCAGGTATTCTTTCTCTTTGATATACAGTCCCAGCATTAATAACAACAGGAGGGTTTGGAAAAGCGAGGAAGAGAAGAGCTGCAGCTGATGGCAGTGAAAGAGCAGGGTAAGTCAGAGGCTCTGCAGAGGGGCTCAGTCATACTCCAGTGTCTCTCTGGCTGCTGTTTTGGGCCCACATTTCTGCTGATCAGTCAGCATTTCCCAGCAGCAGAGCTGCACTTTGCTGGAGCGGGTTCTGCTCTCCCCTTGGCGACAGCAGCCCCTGCAGTACCCCTGGAGGTCTGGGTCTGCCTTGATGTAAGGCCAGGACAAGACTGAAGTTCAGCTCTTTGTTCATGGCATCGCTTCTGTTTTGTTATGTGATCAAAAAGCCAAAGACCATTCACTTCAGCTCTTCCCAGGGTGGAATCTGGTGCAGTTGGCACTTTATGTAAGTGGGCTAAATTCTCAGGGGGAAGGTTTTGCCTCCCCTGTTTCAGCCCCCCTTGGCTGTAACTCTGTTTTCCTTTGCATCATTGTGGCACAGCACAGGTCCGGGCAGGGTTGTGCAGAAAGCTCTGTTATATTTTACCTCTGAGACACAGCCATCTCTGCGTGTGCTGCTCTGCCTCCAGACTGGTGCCTCAAGCCCAGGGCAGCTGGCACCAGCCTTCCCAGTGTTTTCCTGGTTGAGATCATCCAGAGCAGCAATGGTGGTGGGAAAGGGTTTCTCCCGCCTTGTAACTCCTCATGCAGAGCTTTGCAAACTTGTTATGACCCAGGGGTTCTAACTACAGTCCCCAGTGCTTTTCCTGTTTCTTGTTGAGGGCTGCTATTCCTGTCAACTCTGTGTGGAGCTTCCCAGGGCTACTGCTGCAGCATGAAGCAGCCAGGCTCTT